>NW_018235487.1:110024-136311 GCF_001263595.1 Phalaenopsis equestris
GAGTGTTTCTAAATTTTTAATTAAAAATATTTTTACAAGATATGGGATGCCGAGAATAATTATTACTGATAGAGGATCTCATTTTAGGAATAAGAGAATTGAAAAATTAATTAAGAAATATGATATTATGCATATATTCTCTACTGCTTATCATCCTCAGACTAGCAGTCTAGTAGAGATATCAAATCATGAAATTAAACGTATTTTAGAAAAAAACTGTAAATCTTTATAAATTGGATTGGTCTGCTGGGCTAGATACTACATTATAGGCATATAGAACTGCTTATAAGACTCCTATAGGAATGTCCCCATACAAAATGATATTTGGAAAAACATGCCACTTACTAGTAGAATTAGAGCATAAAGCATTTTGGGCTATTAGGGAATTTAATTTTAATCTAAAAGATGCTGGAAAGAAAAGATTATTATAACTCAATGAACTTAAGAAAATAAGAAATGAAACATATGATAATGCAAAAATCTATAAAGAAAAAATGAAAATATGGCATAATCAAAAGATTATTCAAAAGAAATTTGAACCTGGACAAAAAGTTCTATTATATAATACAAGATTGAGATTTTTTCCAGGAAAACTGAAATCTAGATGGTTAGGAACATTTAAAGTGATTAAAGTTTATCATTATGGAACTATTGTTATTAAAGATCCTAACACTGGAAAGGTATTTAAAGTTAACGGGCATCGTCTGAAACATTATTATGAAGGGCACATACCTCAATTTAAAGATGTTTTAATGTTAAGTCAACCCAACTAAATAAATAGTGTGTCGGGCTGACGACGTTAAACCAAGCGCTTTGTGGGAGGCAACCCATACATATCTGTTTATGTATTACTATTTTGTTTGCTAAGTGTCTTATATATTAGTAGATAATAATCCTACACAATTACATTTATTATAAATTAAGTCAAATATTGGTATTGGAGAAAAAGTTGGAATTAAATTGAACTAAAAATGAAAGTCGCAAAATTTTGATGCTTTAGTGAAATACCTGAGGGGTGATCATACAGTTCAGTTCTTTATTCACCCTATTTTTATACTCCATATCAGCAGCAGAAGTTAGATGTTAATGATGAAGAAGATGATGATTGGTGATCTTTTTGTTTGTTTGTTTGTTTGTTTGTTTGTGTTGTACTTTGTGATTGTATTATTTATTTTGTGATATTGTTGATACTCTGTTGTTATGGTGTAATGTGAATCTGTAATGTGTAAAACTGTTTTTATTTTTAGAATTTTGTTTAGTTCTGTTGTTAGTTTCAGCACTTTGTTATATTTATTGTAATCAACTCTTTCTCAGCAAATTTTATATATATTATGTGCAATTTAATGTTTTAAGCCTTGTAGTTTTTCATATTAACACCTGCAATATTTCAAAATTTATTTGTAAAAAATAGAATCTTCAACAGGTATGAATTTTCTTTATGTATTTAATGCTTTCTTTCACGCTTTTATTTTTAAAGTTCTTCATGTAAATCTTTTTAAAAAAATTTAAGTTTGGGGGGCAGGGGAGAAAAATTATTTTTAAAAAGAAAAGAGAGAACTTAATTTTATTTGTCCTCACTTAACTATATTTTCAAAAATTTTAAATTTAACATGACCTTTGGTATTAGGGGTTAACTTTGGATAACTATATTTATGTTTCTAAATATATGGTAAAATTAAGAAAAATATTTTCAATAATAAAGATTAATTCTAGAGACTAAGATATTTAGTAAAAGAGATAAGACTATGTTTTTTCTATTTTAAGTAAATGAATTTATATTTTGGAAGTATTAAAAATCTTAAAAGGTTCATGTATAAAGAAAAGAATTAAACTTTATGTAATTTTTAAGTTAATATAAAATTTTTAAGTGAAGAAATGAAAAAGTTTTAAATTTAAAAAGAGGATAATAAAGTTCAAAATCATTAAAGGCTATCCAGATATAGTAATCCTCACATACATAAAAAAAAGGATAAAGAAGAAAGAAAAGAAAAAGGGGATTAAAAATGATCCTGAAAAGTAAAATAAAGAAGAAAAAAAGAAAAAATATGTGGGGAGAAACTTGAGGAGATGCCTAATTAAAAATTGGCTTCACTTAAATCAACTTAAGGAAAAAGACTTGGACACATTTTCTAAACTTTTTATTTGAGTATTAGCTTAATGATTATTAAAGTTTTATGAAGTTCTTTTTCATATGAATTTTCTAAGTGACTTTAATATGACAATTTGTAATTTTTCTTGAAAGAAATAGAAGATTAGAAATCTTAGACTTAATTCTGAATATCCTAGCACCTTTAGTATTAATTGGAGTTATTTTGAATTTTTATTTTGAATTTTTTTGAATTTTTCTTAAGTTATATTATTATGTTTAGAGAACTTAAATATGGAAGTCTAGAAGTTAAATTCTTTATCATAAGTCATATTTTTATGTGGTAGAGGAGTTACTTGAGGACAAGTAACATGTAATTTTGGGGGATTTTGATACACTGAAAATATATGCATTTTTAGACCATATTTTATACTTATTTTTGGTGATATTGCACCTTAATGGAAGGTAATTTGATGTTTTCTTGCAGGTTGTTGATTTTTAGGACTTAAAGAAAAAAGCAATAAAAAAGGATGGGATTTGGAGTCAAAATGACATTTTTGAAGAAGTACTCAGCGCTGACCACGCCAAGGGCAGCGCCGACGGCGCAGAACAACAGAACAGCTGAAATTTTTACTCAGTGCCGACAATGCTAGAACTAGCGCTGACAATGTCAAAGGTAGTTCAGCCCCCGTTTCTAGAAGGTTTGATGTATTTGGACATTTTTTGAAGAGTTCTTAGAGGCACCTCTTGGAGAACCGACCTTGGGCTTTATTTGGGGCCGAAATTCATCAGAAAAGGGACTCTTTTTCGCTCCAAAATTTTTTACCACGCTCTATTATCTCCATTCTTCATAATCCATCTTCATTCCACCACCATATTGGAGTCCATTAGTGATTTTTCTTTTATAGTTTAGAGTTTGTGAGGTGAGATTTAGTGTGAAACTTTCTATAAGAGTGTGAAACTTTCTAGTGTGAAACTTTCTATAAGAGTTTTGGAGAAGGAGAAAAGTTAAAGATATCTTCTTTCTGCATTTTTAAGGAAAGGCTACAAGGGATTTGCTTTGAGAAAGAGTTTCAGATAAGTTTTGTTTGTTTATTAATGTTGTATGAACTTTCTTTTGTATATGTATGAACTTATTAATGTTGTATGAACTTTCTTTTGTATATAAAATTTGTGTTTAGTTATGTCTTTCTCATAAAGTCTGAGTAGTTCACTCTATCTTTCTCCCTACTCTGAGATATGGTGAAATGAAGAGATAATACGATGTGCCAATATTTAAATATAAAATAAATTGTAATGATTTTTCAACTCCAAACTTAATTTACATTTTGATTTGGCCAATTGAATTGTTAAAATATGTTGTGAAACATATGATATGTGAAATGGAGTATGAGTTCTACAACAAAGTGAGGATCACATTTGGTATCACATGGAGGAGAAATTTGTTCATGGAATTAAATGCAAATAAATAGGAAAATATTCTTTGTTGGGTGTAGAATTGGAGAATTTTTAGGGAGACAGACTAAAATCCTCAATTCAGTCTTAGTGTTTAAAAATTAAAGCGAGAGTTAGTCTTCAGGAGGAAGGCTGAGAGTCGGTATCCTCCTAGCCTAGCCACATATTTAGGGACTAAATCTAGGATTAGCCAATGATTTTCTATGCATTGTATCAGGTTAGAGAATTATAATTGCTCCTATTTAGCACAATACATATTATAAACATTTATCTCATCTCATTTCACCATAACCTCATTGTAGTGGGAATGATGCTTTTTCACATAAGAAATCTTAATTACATAAAAATAGTTAGTAAATTAGTATTTACTTTTTAAACTTTGCATTTTTGTTTTTCTAATAGTTAATTACTTTAGTTTTGATAACATCTCAACATTCAAAATTAGTGACACTAATTTTGTTTGATTTTCTGTAAATTTCTTAGTAAAACTTATCATTGTCAATTTACACCTTCCCTGTGGGATCGATATTTGGGGCTTGAATAGAAAGTCCTTTATTACTTGATAATGATACATATAATTCATAGAATCTCATTATTAATTGTCTATAATTATATATATTTTACACAACTTACTTTTCATACAAGGATCAAGTTTTTTGGCGTTGTAGTGGTGTCAACTTCATAAATCCTTACATATAAAACAATTGAGATCAAGTTTTTGGCGTCGTTGTTGGGGGAAGTTAACGCTTAAATTTAGGTAAATTAAATAGTTTTAATAAATTAGGAAATTTAGAGAAAATATATATACTATAAAAATATATAAAAATAAAAAATAATCAAAAATCCAAAAAGAAATTTATTTAAGAGTTTTTTTTTAAAAAAAGAATTTTACTTTGCTTACTTTATTTCTTTATGCGAAATATTGGTTCTGAAGGCTTAATACCTTACGATTCAGAGTTATAACGTACTATTAGAAAATTTTGAAAACAACAAAGAGAAATTAAAAATTTAAAAGAAATGGCAAATAACTTAGAAAATCCAATAAATGAGAATCGATAAAGACCTTTATAAGATTATGCGAATCCGACAGCAGATGAAGTTCACTTGACTCTTCAAAATCATCCTGATGTTGTTGCTAATTCATTTGAGCTTAAACCTATTATTATCCAAATGACACAAAATAATCTGTTTGGAGGATCACCTACTGAAGATCCTAACTTACATCTTGCTAGTTTTCTTGAGATTTTTGCTACATTTAAATATGACGGAGTGTCTAATGATGTTGTTAGGCTTAGACTTTTTCCTTTTTCATTAAGGGATAAAGCCAAGGCTTGGTCAAATTCATTAGCACCTGAATCTATTAGAACTTGGGGAGAACTAGCACAAAAACTCTTGGCTAAATATTTTTCACCCTCGAAAACCGCTAAGCTTAGAAATGATATTACATCTTTTTGTCAGTTTTAAGAGGAATCGATATATGAAGTCTGGGAAAGATTTAAAGATCTTCTTAGAAAATGTCCACATTATGTTTTGCCAGATTGGTTAATAATTCAAACCTTTTATAATGTATTAGTAGGATCATTAAGATCTATTATAGATGCTTCTGCGGGTGGATCGTTAATGTCAAAACCTTTTGAAACATATTTTTTAATTGAGGAAATGACTAATTATAATTTTCAATGGCCCTCTGAAAGGGTAAATCCTAAGAGAGTAGCCAATATTTATTATTCTGATGTAATGTCTATTTTGGCATCTCAAATTGTTGTTATTTCTAAAAAGATTGATCAAATATGAGTGAACTATTCTGAGTGAATCAAATATGAGTGAACTATTCTCAAATACCCCCAGCATTAAAGAAAAATTTACTAGGACAGATTATTGATACTCAATAATTTTATGAAACTTTAAACGCTATAAATAATTGAAATAACAATCCACATTCTAACTATTTTAACCCTGGATGGAAAAATCACCCTAATTTTAGTTGAAATAATTATAACAATCCGGTGAATCAATCCGTAAATCTAAACAATTAAGGAAATCCTAATTTAATAGTTCTCTCTAAGTTTGGATAGATCCAGGTGCTAATGAATTTAACCAAGCTTTAACTTTGTCCCTTAAAGAAAAAGGAAAAAGTTTAAGCCTGACAACATCATTAAACACTCCATGATATTTAAAAGTAGCACATATTTCAAGAAAGCTAACAAAATGTAAGTTAGGATCTTCAGTAGGTGTTCCTCCAAATAATTATTTTATACCATTTGGATAATAGCAGGTTTAAGCTCAAATGAATTAACAGGAACATGAATATCAGGATTTTGAATAGTCAAGTGAAGTTCATCTGTTGTAGGATTAGCATAATCTTTTACAGGTCTTTGTCGATTTTCATTTATTTGATTATCTAAGTTATTCGCCATTTTGTTCAAATTTATAATTTATTTTTGTTGTTTCGAACTTTTCTAAAAGTACGCTCTAATTTGGAATCGTAAGGTACTAAACCTTCAGATCCAATACTACACATAAACAAATATATTGAGCAAAAAATTCTTAAAAGTACTCTTAAATTTTAAATATATATATATATTATTTACTTTATCGCTAAATTTTCTAATTTACCAAATCTATTTAATTTACAGTTACCTTCCCGGCAATGGTGCCAAAAACTTTATCCCGAAATTATAGATGTGTAAAATTAATAAAGTTGACTCTGCTTTGCAGCGATGCCAAAAATTGGATCTGTTATTTATGAATAAAAAAATTGAAGCAATTTATGTTAGAATTCTACGCAAGTATACGTATTGTTATCAAGTAATATAGGACTTTCTGTTTTAGCCCTAAATAATGATCCCACGAGGAAGGTGTAAATTCGTAATGAAAATTTAAATCACAAAATTCAAAACAATAAAGAAAATCTACTATACTACTTTCAAATGTTTAGGTTGCTATCAAAACTAAATTACTAACTACTAAAAAAACTTTAAAGCAAAGCTAAGCAATAACTATAAAACCATATTTTTGTGATGAAGTTATCAAATATAAGAAAACATTTTTCCCACTGCAATGAGTTTTTAGTTAAATGAGAGAGATAAATGGTTTTAATTTGTCTTGTGCTAAATAGAAGCAACTTTAATTCTCTACCCTCAGTCAAGTGTCAAAAAGAATCGTTGTCTAATCTTAAGTTTAGTCTCTAAATCCATGGTTAAGCTGGGAGGATACTAGCTCTCACTCTAGAGCTCCCACTTCCCTTCCCCTGAAGGCTAACTCTCGCTTTAGTTCTTAAACACTACAACCAAATTGGAGATTTTAGTCTGTCACCTTAAAATCTCTAATTCTTTGCCCAGTAATATATATATTTCCCTATTTATTTGCACTCAATTCCATGAACAAAACACTCCTTCATGGAATCGAATCTGATTCTCACTTTATTGTGAAACTCATACTCCATTTCCCGGATAGTAGTTTTCACAATAGATGTTAACACTTCAATTAGCCCAAACTGATAAGTAAATTAAGAACAAAGTGAAAAAATCATCACAGTTTATTTTATATTTAAAAATTGGCACATACAAATTATCTCTTCATTTCACCATATCTCAGAGCATGGAGAAAGACAAAGAAAACTACTTAGACTACTTAGACCTCATGAGACAAAATATGAATTTCATAAATAAGAGAAAGTTTATACAATAATAATAAACAAGTTTATACAAAGAGAAAGTTTATACAATAATAATAAGCAAACACTACTTTTCTTTAACTCTTCCTCAAAGCAAATCCCTTGTAACTCCTCTTGTACTCTTTCTCTCTTTACAATACTCTTGATTTTCTCTTCAATAATGTAGGAGAGAAAAAAGATGTAGTGAAGAAGAAATCTCTCACTTCTCTCCCTCTCCAACAACTTTTAAGAGAAATCACACTTAGACTCACCACACTACACAATACACATAATGGAACACTAAATAAAACTCAATGACACACTAGCGGACTCATTTTTCTGATTAATTCCGCTCTAAATAGAGCATAATGTTGGTTTTCGAAGAGGTGTATCAAGTAAAAATTCAAAAAGCATCCAAATTTGTCGAATCTTTCAGAATTTTACCCTGTAACGACTTCAGCATTGTCGGCTCCCACGATGGTGTCGTCGGCGCCAGTGGCCCGAAATTAATTTGTGCTCTCTGTCAAATGGTGTCATCGGCATCAAGTCTGGCGCCGTTGGCACCCCCACTGTTCCGGAGTCCTTCCTTCATGCTGGTACCGTCGACGCTAAGTATTTCTCTCCAAAACGCCATTTTAACTCCAAATTCTATCTTCTTTTCTTTCTTTTTGCACCAAGTGCTAAAAATCATCAACCTGCAATAAAACATAAAAAATGCATTCCTTTAAAGTGCAATATCACCAAAAATGTGTATAAAATATAGGTCGAAAAATGCATCTATTTTTGGTGCATCAATATTCACATGGATTTTGAACACATTATAGATCTACCTGAAAATCACTATTCATGGTGAAAATTTGAGAAAATTCTATGTAAAATACATAGATTTGGTAGTTTAAGCTTTTAGGAGTTAATTTTAAAGATTTAGAGCTGAATTAGAAATTTATTACGAATTTTATGTGATTTAGAAATGGCACCTAGGATTAAGAGAAGCAAGGGAAAAGCTCAATTTGATTCAAGCAAGTTTGTTAGTGCTAGAGCTCAGGATCGATACAGTGATGCACTATAGCAGTTACAGTGATGCACTATAGTCGAGCAAGTTGATTCCTGAGCATTGTTTCAAGAGTCTGGGAGGAGCTGTAGAGGATTTGATTGTTCACCGCCAGTGTGAGCGATTTTGTTGTTTTTTTGTTCTGGCAGCTATTTCTGTTGTTCGGGAGTTCTATGCAAATCTCCTCGAGACTAAAGAAGGAGTCATGGTTAGAGGAAAGACAGTGCCTTTCTCATCTGAGGTAATAAATCAGTTTTATCATTTGCCCCCGAGTACTTTATGTTTTTATTTGAACTATAGTCCAAATGAGGAGTTAGATGAGATTATTACGTCGTTGACTAGAGGAAGAGGATTATGGAAAATTACCAATGAAAGGACAGTCAACTTCCCCACTTTAAAGTTAGATGCCCCATCAAAGGTTTGACACTATTTTATTTTTGTTTGTCTGATGCCTACCAATCATCTTAGTGAAGTGACCCGTGATCAAGCAAATTTGAACTATTGTATTCAGTAGTTCAAGCCCATCAACATTGCAGCTTTGATTCATATTATTATTACCAGTTCTGTCGTTACTGCTACCACTGCAAGTTTGGGATTTGCATCCTTGATCTTTTCATTATGTGAGCAGACTGGAGTTAGATTTGATAGCTGGGAGGAGATATTGCAGCCACTCAAGTTTATTACTACTCTGGATGTGAAGTCTTATTCACATCATTCGATTTTTGGCTACAGAGGTGGATTTTCTAGTACTTCAGGTGCTTCGACATCTCGAGCTTCCACTTCACATGCTTCTACATCACAAGGTCAGACTTTTATATCAGATTCTCAGTCACAACTATTGCAGAGGATATTAAATAATTTCATTTACACCACTGAAAAGGTATTAAATTTAGAAAATTTTGCAGAGCATTTAGATGGATATATGAGAAGACGTAGTGATTATGCTGAAGAATACAACTCATCTATAGAAAGCCTCAAGAGAGGTAACCAGAGTGTAGTTTTCCCTCATTATCTGAGATATCCATCATATGAGCCTACAAATACTTGGCATAGTGATGAGAGTGGTGTTGAGGAAGAAAATGATTAGACCAGTTTTACAGTTTAGTTTAGTTATTTATTTATGTATTGTTGTGAATTGTTTGTGGTGCAGTTATACTGAACTTTTCTTGTGTTTTGATTTATATTTGTTGAGTATTATTTTTTTGTATTTTGTTTTGTTAGACACTGCTGTGATCTATTTTTATTTTTATGGTGGTAATTGTGTTAATTGTGTCATTTAGTGTACTTAGTTAGTTTGTGTTGAACTTTGTTCTGAATCTTAGGAAGGTTTATAATATTGCTAATTTTCACTTAAAAACTTCATGTTTAAAATTTTCAAATTACTACTAGATATTTTCTTTATGTGCAGTTGTGAATGTTTGTAATGTGTTTGTTTGATTTTTATGTTATCCTTAATTGCATAGAATTCTAATGAATCTTTATATATTAAGTAAATTAAAATTTGATCAATTTAATTTTTACTCCTCTTTTTAAATTTTGTACTTGTATATTTAGGTTGTAAAAAAATTCATGCTAGCATGCTATTTTTAAGTTTCATTCATGCCAATATATACATATGATGCTCAAATATTTTATTTTATTAAAAAACAATTAAATTTAGGGAGGGGATGAAAAATTTTATAAAAAAAACTTGAAATTTATTTGTTCTCAAATTTATTTCAAATAAATTTGATTTTGATTTAAAGAAAATTGATCATGTATATGAAGTTATATTAGGGAAGTAAAAATTTGAGTATAGAAGTATAGAAATGAGTAAGAGATGAGTAAGAGAATTTAGTTAAAATTTATACTACTGAAGAAAAATTTAAAGTTAAACATTTTTAGTGTGGAAATGATAAATATAGTGTAACTATCTTTAAAAAGAGAAATTGTATTTTTGAAAAATATAGAAGAATTAGAATTTTACTTTTAAAACTTAATTTTTTTTTATTGAAAATAATTTTCAAAATCATTATTATGTTTTTAAATAAAGGAAATATATCAACTCTTTGCTTTGGGAAAGGAAGAGTGGAATTCAAAATCATTAAAGGCATATCAAGATATAGTAATCATTGCCTAAAAAGAATGGAGAAAAAAATAGAAAAAGAAAAGAAAAGTTGAAAAAGGGAGGAGAATCTTGAGTATTAGTGTCTAATCAAAAATTGGTTCCACATCTGATCTTTTTAAAGTATAAGACTTTAGAAACTCTTAAGCTTAAGGATATAATATAGTAAGTAAAATTATGCTTGATAAAAAATTTTAAGTGGAGATGATAGAATGCCTAAAATATATATTTGGAGATTTGAAAATATTTCTGAACTAGATAGAAACTCATATTTTCAGACTTCTTTACATTAAAAATTTCTAAACTCTAAGTTGGTCTCATTGATTAATATTCTTTCTAAATTGGACTACTATATTTCTACATCAAAAATTTTAAAAACTTCTAAAGAAACTCATATGCATAGTCTACTTATTTATTTTTTAAAGATTGAAGTGTCACTTGAGGAAAAGTAACATTTTAAGTTTTGGGGATTTTGATACATTTAAAATATATATTCTTTTTGTTCACATTTTTATACCTATTTTTGAGATATTGTGCTTTAATGAAAGATATTTGTGTGTTTTTCTTTCAGGTACAATCAAATGGATGAAAAATAGTAAAAAAAGTGAAAAAGGATTAAATTTGGAGTAAAAATGAAAAAGGTGCAAAAATGAACTGAGGCGCCTAAGAGCTCAGGACTGGTGCTTACATGTCAGTTAAATAGAGAGTCATGCCTAAGCGTCAGGTACCCCGTGCTTAAGTACCAGAAGTAGTTATTTGATGATTCATTGAATTTGGACAAATTTTTAGGAGGTTTTTGAAGCAACTCTTGGTAAAAACGTGGGAAATGGTTCATTGACACAAAAATTCATTCAATTGTCTTTTGAAAGGAGGCAACTTTTAGAAGATTCATTGAATGGAGAAATATTTTTTTAAAGAAGACTTAGATCATCAAAGGAAGAGGCCAACCATAGCCAACTGCCAATCATCCATCCATTCAAAGTAACAGCCGCCGCCGCCGCCCATCACCGACTTCGTCGGCCACCTTTTCTTTTTATTTTGATTTTTAGTTTGTATTGCGTGTGAATGAAGAGAATTCAACTTCAAGACACTTTAAAGAGAGTATTTGAGATAAGTGTTTATCTTTGTGACTATATTTGGTTTTAATTTAGCCTTCTTGTTTTTGTGCATGATTTCTACATTTAAATTCAAGTGTGGTTGTGTTTTCTCTACGACTTCTGAGTAGTTTTCTTTTTTTTTCTTAAAGTGATAAGTGATTACGTATTGAATAGAAGTCATGTGAAGTATTAAACTTAATGTTGGAAAAAGTTGTGATGATTTTAAAACATTGTACTTCATTTACTTCTTGATTTGGCCAAATAAGATGTTAATACTTGTTGTTAGAACATGTAAGATCCGAGATGGTATTGTCTCAGTCAACAAATGGTAAGAATCATATTTGATTTCATGGATGAGAATGTATTTCATGGGGTTGAGTGCAAATAAATATGAAAATAAACTTTGAAGGGTGTAGAATTAGAAGACTTTAGAGTGACAGGCTAATGGCCTCAATTTGATTTTTAGTTTTAGGTTCTGATACGAGATGTTAGCCCCAAGGTGGAGGGAGAAGATGGAACTCTAGAGTGAGAGCTAGTATCTTCCCTACCTAACCGGTCTTTAGGACTATTCAAACTGACTATTCAAACTAGAGAGACCAAACTCTGAATTAGTCAATTTTCTTTATAACACTTTAGTAAGAGTAAAGAATATGATTGCTCTTATTTGGCACAACACAATTAGAATACTTCCACAATAGAATTTCTATATTTGTTACTGATTCATCATTATAAGGAAAAAAATATTTTAATTATATTGCCTTCATCTTGCAAGTATTTAGTTAACTTAACTTATTGCTTACTTTATTTTTATAAACAAAAAATTACAAAAAGAATCGAATAAAAAAAGAATCAAATTTTCATTCCTATTATAGCATCTAGAGTTTAAGTATAAATATTTTGCAAAGTAAAATTTTATTATATATATATTGTAAGTTGCATACTGTTTGTTATCCCTGTAGGTACGATATTTGGGGATTAAACAAAAGTTTTATATTACTTGATAATGATACATATACTTGCGTAGTATCCCATAATTAAATATTATAACCTTATTCTTATTTGTTTCATAGTGATAAATTTATCTAGTTTTTTGCTTGGGATCAAGTTTTTGGCTTTGTTGCAAAATAAGAATCATTATTAAGGAAATTAAGCATATAATCGCATACATTGCATTTAACATATATATAGAACATTGGGATCATAGGGTTACAGTAGTGGGAAATATCTCTCCTAAACCTAACCTTCTAAATATTAATAATGACATGAGATTAATGCTTGCTCCTAGATCACATAATGTCTTTCCAAAAAAATTTTCCCCAATTGCACAAGGTATGGTAAAACTGTCTGGATCTTTAAGTTTTTTAGGAAGCTTTTTCTGAATTGTTGCACTAGATACTTCTCCAAGTGCGACAGCCTCATGATTTTTGAACTTCTTTTATAAATTTGACATAACTTAGCATTTGTTCCAAAGCTTCTGCAAATGGGATATTATTGTAAGCTTCTTAAATATCTCAAAAAATCTTAAAAATTGATCCAACTTTTGCTGCTTAAGTCTTTAAGGAAAAGGAGGTGGTGATTTTTCTAAATTAATCTTCATTAAAGAGATAGGTGTTTCTATTTCCTTAGGAAATTTTTCCTCAGGTTTTTCAGTTTCAGAATTTTATCTCTTAACTTCAATCTCTGTTTGAACTCTAACATTTATTTCCTTTCCACTCCTTTGTTGGACAGCTTTAACTTGTTCTTGTCCTTTACTTTTATTTTTATGATTAATTTCAACATTACTGGGAAGAGTTCCCTAAGGCCTATTATTAAGGGCATTAGCAGTTTGTCCCAGTTGATTCTCAATGATTCAAATAGTTGCACTTTGACTTTGTAATTGATTGCTGATTTGTAAAACCACTTCTTCTCTAGATAACTTATTTTCCTTAAATTGCTGACTATTAAAACCAAGAGGAATTGAAGGTATGTAGTTAGAACTATCCTAGTTATCCTAATTTCTCAACGGGTTTACTTGATTGTTCCCCTGTTGTTGATTTCCACCACTAGAATTGTTGCTCCAGTTAAAATTAGGATGGTTTTTCCAACCTGGGTTGTAATAGTTAGAATATGGGTTATTGGGTCTATTAATAGCATAGCATTTATCATTTATAGTTTATAATGAAGTCTGAGAATCAATCATTTGTCCTATTGAATTTTCATCAATCATTTGAGATGTTTGATAAAAATTCATTCCAATTTGGTCAATTTTTTTAGATAATTAGCCACTTGAAATGCAACTATTAAAATTACATCATTATCATGAATACTGACCACTTTCTTATGATTTACCTTTTTTAGGACCATTGAAAACTATTAGTAGTTATCTCTTCAATTAAAACATAAGGTTCATCAAATGGTTTAGACATTAATGAACCTTCAGTAGCAGTATCAATTATAGATCTAAGGGATCCTACTAACCCATTATAAAATGTTTGAATGATTAATCAGTATGGTAATGCTTGTTGTGGAGACTTTTTGAGGAGTTCTTTAAATCTTTCTCAGGCTTCATATATTGACTCTCCTTCATATTGAGTGAAATAAGTAATATCATTTCTAAGCTTAGCAGTTTTTTAAGGAGGAAAATACTTAGTCAAGAATTTCTATAATAAATCCCCCTAACTTCTAATAGATCTAGGTGCTAGCGAGTTTAACCACAGCTTCACTTTATCTCTTAATGGAAAAGGAAAAAATTTAAGTCTAATAGCATCATTTGATAAGCCATCATATTTAAATGCATCACACAGTTCTAGAAAACTTATTAAATGTAAATTTGGATTCTTAGATGGTGTTCCCCCAAACTGATTATTTTGCACTATTTGTATAATAGTAGGTTTAAGTTCGAACGAGCTAGCCGCTCCATTAGGGGTTGTATGCTTTAATGAATTTCAACTGTTGTAGGGTTTGTGCAATCCCTTAATGGTCTTTGTACATTTTGATGTTTATTTACAACATTTTAATTTTCAAAATTGTTATGTGAATTGTTTGTCATCTCTTCTAAATTGTGAAGTTCTTTTTTTTTCTAATTCTTCTAATTGTTCATTCTAATTTAGAATTGTAGGGTACTAAACCTTAAGATTCTAAACTACAGATGCAAAAAGTAAAAATTAAGAAAATAAAACAAGTTAAACAAATTAAAAATACTTAAAATTTTTTAGATTTTTCTTTTTTTTCAATTTTTTTATATTTTTCTATTTTTCAAATTTTTTTTATGTTTTGAAAATTTATAAAAATAAATAAGTGCAAAAAATTAAGTTTTAATTTTCCTAAAATAAATCTACAGTTCAAATAAAGTTTCTTAAGTTAAAAATTTTGTCGATTCCCCAACAACGGTGGTAAAAACTTGACCCAACCCGCAACTACTAGATTTTTTGAACTCCAAATGATTGTCAAAAACCTGGCTCAAATTATATTCAGCGGCTATTGTGAATCAATGAAAATAAATAATAAAATGTCACACTAGGGGTAATACGCAAGTATAAATATCGTTTCAAGTACTATAGAATTTTCCTTAAAAACCCCAGTATCGATCCCACAAGGAAAGCCAAAATTCTATAATATTGACTTGCAAAACTTCTATCTAAATTATAGATATTACAATAGGAAAACACTTTCAAAATATTGGTGACAGCTTAACACTAAATTTATGCAAAAAATAAAAGCAGATAATAAAAGACTGATAAAGTTTAAAGACAAACACAGTTTAAAAAACTTTGAAAGAGAGTTTGAAATATTATGAAAAGATCTTTACCCTTGCAAAGAGATGTTAATTAGTGTAGAAATTAAATAATGAAAAAGATAAAATGTTGTATTTTGCCAAATATGAGCATTATTATTCCTTACCCCCTCTCGGTGCTTGCAAAGAACATTGACTAACTTAGAGTTTTTCACCAGTTTGTGTAGTAGTGTTGAGTAGATTCTAGCCTCTCACTTTCAGATTACCCAGTATACCCTCTCTATTGGACCTACTAGAGATCCTTACAATCAAAACTCTATACTAAATTGGTAAAAGAATATAGTCTGTCACCCTAGAAACATCAATTTTACGCTCATCAAAACTTATTCCCTATTTATTTGACTCCCCTCAAGTGATCGCAACAGCTCTGTCCAAGATGAAATGTGGTACTCACTAGTTGGTGAAATCATATCCCTCCCAGGTCATTATGTTTCTCAATGAATTTTAACAATACAATGACCAGTTTGTAAAGTCAATGAAGAACAAGTGAAAATATATTCACAATGTTTTAAAAATAAAAAGAGATCTTTAAATCAGTCTCATCCCACAAAATTAATTCTCATATGCAAGGAGAAAGAAAGGGACCAACTCAAAATTCATGGAGATAAAACAAAAACACATAATTTGTATTGAAATCCAAGTCATACAATAAAAAACATAAATAAAAATATAAAATACTTATCTTTATGTCTTCTCCCCAAGCAAATCCTAAAATTTCCTTGAAGCAAAACTTCAAACTCTTACACAAACAAAGACTCTCACTCACACACACACACACTAGATTCCAACCGAACTCTCTAAGATGACCCAAAAATGACTCCAAATTGACTCTCAAAAGGCTATTTTTTCGTTCAGATATTGGCTCTATTAATATATAACTAAAAATCACTAATGGTCACTCCAAGCAACCCTTCAAAATTTGATCAAATTCAATGAATATTCCAGAAAGTTGCTTATTGGTGCTATAGCACCAGTATGAGGCAATATAGCGCCCATTCAGCCCATCTACTAGTTCTATGGCTCCAAGGGTGGCGCTATGGCTCCATACAAAAACATCCATTTTGCTCCAATTTGTCCTTATTTTCTTCAAACGTCCATTCCATGTACCTGAAACCTAAAGCATGTCAAATACCTTTCTTTAAAGTGCAATATCATAAAAAATAGACATAAAATGAACATGAAATGTACACTAAAAACATGTTATTTTAGGTGGATCACATAATATATAATTTTAAAATTTTCATCATATTTTTGCCCTAATACTGCCTCAATAGAATAATCACTTGCAATTCAAATGGTTTTTTTCCAATCAAGTGAAACATTAATAGGTGAAATGATTAATTTTTCCTTTAACAAATTAAAGGCAATTAGGCATTCCTCATTAAAATCAAAGTTTGTTTCTTTTTCTAAAAGATGAGATAGAGGCTTGACAATTTTTGAAAAGTCTTTAATATAATGCTTGTAGAACTCATCATATCCTAGAAAACTTCTAACACCTCTCACTGACATAGGAGGTGGTAATTCGACAATAATTTGAGTTTTTGCTGGACCTACTTCCATGTTATTTTCAGGAATCTTATGTCCTAAAACAATTCCTCATGCAACTATCAATTAACATATTTCTCAATTGAAAACTAAATTCATTTTTTCATAGCATTTTAGAACTTTAGCTAAATTATCTAAACATGAATAGAAAAAGGTCCAAAAAACTGAGAAATTGTCTATGAAAACATCAATTCCTTTTTCAATTAAGTTGCATAAAATAGACATCATGCACCTTTGAAAAGTTGCAGGTGCATTACATAAACTGAAAGTCATTCTTCTAAAAGCAAAAGTCCCATATGGACTTGTGAATGTTGTCTTTTCTTGATCCTCGAGAGCTATGAGTATTTGCTGGTATCTAGAATATCCATCGAAAAAGCAAAAAAATCAGCGTCGAGCTAGTCTATCCAACACTTGACCCAGAAAAGGTAAAGAAAAGTGATCTTTCCTAGTGACATGGTTTAGTTTTCTATAATCAATACAGATCTGTCACCTAGTGACTTATCTAATTGGAATTAATTCATTCCTTTGATTAACCATTACAATCACTCCTCCTTTCTTAGAAACACAGTGGATTGGACTGACCCAAGCTTTTTCAGAAATAGGATAAATGATTCTAGCATCCAACCATTTTAAAATTTCATTCTTAACCTTCTTTCATAATAGGGTTCAATCTCCTCTTTGGATCAGCCCTAAGTTTATGATTATCTTCCACTAAAATTTTGTTCATACAACTTGAAGGATTAATTTCTTTTATATCAGTTGTCGTCCATCCAAAGGCTTTCTTATGAATTCTTAAGGTGTCTATTAATTATTCTTCTTGATCTTCAGTTAAATTAGAGGATATTATTACAGGTAATATATATGCATTCTCTAGAAAAGCTTACTTTAAATTAGTATGGAGCATCTTCATCTCAAGTTTAGGAGGTTTTTTTAATTGAAGGAATCAGAGGTTTATTATTTTTAGGGGTACCTAAAATCTCAAAACTTTCTTGAACATAATTGGAATCTTTAATATTTGTCTTATTTGATTTATCTTGAAAATCAATGTTATTTTCATCATCCAATCCTTGTTGTTTTATTTCAACTTCATATCTTTCTCAAAAATGGCTATCAATTAAATAATGAATAATATTCCTTCTGTAACATTTATATTCTTTTCTTTTCACTAAATACTCCATAGGTCTTAGCACATTAAAAGTAACTTCATGGTCATTAACTCTCATTGTCAACTCTCCTTTTTGCACAATTACCATTGCTAGGGCAGTGGCAAGGAAAGGTATACCCAAAAAGATATGTATTTCTTTATCTTCCTCCATATCTAAAATAATGAAATCCACAGGAAAAATTAATTTATCCACTTTTATAAGTATATCTTCTATAACCCCCTTAGGATAAGTAATAGATTGATCAGCTAACTACATGGTTACAGTAGTGGGAAAAATCACTCCTAAGCCTAACCTTCTGAATATAAATAATGACATGAGGTTAATGCTAGCTTCTAAATCACATAAAGCTATTCTTAAAAAAATTGTCTCCAATCGCATACAGTACAGTAAAGCTATCGAGAACTTTGAGTTTTTGTGGAAGCTTTTTCTGAATTATTGCACTACATTATTCACTTGGTGCAACTGTTTCATAATCTTCAAACTTCCTCTTTTTGTTTGAAATTTCTTTCATAAATTTAGCATAACCTGGCATCTGTTCCAAAGCTTCAGCAAAAGGAATGTTAATTGTAAGCCTTTTAAATTTCTCAGATAACTTTTTTGATCCAGCTTTTGTTTTCTAAGTCTCTAAGGAAATGGAGGTGGTAGTCTTTCTAAATTGATCTTAGTTGAAGAGGCAGGTTTTACTACATTCTTGAGAATATTTTCTTCATGCTTTTCAGTTTCTTTATTCTCCCCCTCAACTTCAATCACTTTTTAAATTCCATCATTTATTTCCCTTTCACTCTTGAGTTAGACAGTTTTAACTTACTCTTGCTCTTTGTTTTTATCTTTATGATTTATTTCAATGTTACTAGGAAGTGTTCCTTAAGGCTTATTGCTAAGTGCATTAGCAATTTGTCCCAGTTGATTTTTAATATTTTTTATTGTAACATTCTAACTCTGTAAGTGATTCCCCATATATAACACTTCTTTAATAGACAATTTCTTCTCCTTAATTAGTTATTTACTTGTAAATCTAGGAGGGTGAGAAGTTCTATAGATAATACTACCCAGGTTATTCTAATTTCCAAATGGGTTTGCTTGATTGTTCCCTCATTACTGATTTTTGCCACCATAATTATTATTCGATTTATACTTAGAGTGGTTTTTCTAACCTGGGTTGTAACAACTAGAATATGGGCTATTGGGTCTATTATTATTTTCATTTAAAGTCTCCAATGATGGTTTAGAATCAATCATCTATCCTAATGAATTCTCTTCTATCACATGAGGTGTTTAAGAAAAGTTCATTCCAAATTGATCTATCTTCCTAGATATTGCAGCAACTTGAGATGCCAATATAGAAATTGCATCATTATCATGAAAACTGGCTACTTTCTTAGGATTTACCCTTTCAGAGGGCCATTGAAAATTATGCGTAGCCCTTTATTCAATTAATGCATAAGCATTATCAAACGGTTTTGACATTAATGACCTCCAGAAACAACATCAGTAATAGATCTAAGGGATCCTACTAACCATATAAAATGTTTGAATAATTAACCAATCTGGTAAGGCATGATGTGGACACCTTCTAAGGAGTTCTTTAAATCGCTCCCAAGCTTTGTATATTGACTCGCCTTCATACTGAGTAAATAAGGTAATATCGTTTCTAAGTTTAACAATTTGTTAAGGTGAAAAATACTTGGCCAAAAAGTTTTGTGCTAACTCACCCCTTATCCTAATAGATCCAGGTGTTAATAAGTTTAACCACATCTGAGCTTTATCCCTTCAAGAAAAAAGAAAAATTCTAAGAATAGTGGCATTTGGTACCTCATCATATTTACATGTAGCACATAGTTCTAGAAAAATTGCAAGTTGTAAGTTTGGATTATTAGATGGTGTTCCCCCAAACTAATTATTTTGTATCATTTGAATAATAGCAAGTTTAAGTTCAAATGAGTTAGCTGCTATAACAAGAGTTTGCATGCTTTAGTGAATTTCATCTATTGTAAGGTTTGCATAGTCCCTTAAAGGTCTTTGTAAATGATGATACTTGTTTTCAACTGTTTGATTATTGTTGTTATTGTGTGATGTGCTCACCAATTCTTGAGAATTGTGAAGTTCTTTCTATTTTTGAATTTTTCTTATGGTTCATTCTAACTCATAATCGTAAGGCACTAAACCTTCAGATCCCAAACTATGCATGCAAAATTAAAAGGTCAGAAAATAAAAGTAACACAAAACACTTACAAAAAAAATAATTTTTTTAATTTTTTTAATTATCAATTTTTGTAATTTTTTTTCTTCTTTTTAATATATCTTTAATAAATAAACAATTAATGGCAAATGGAAATTAAAATAATATTCTCCTAAAAAAATATGTAGTCAAATAGAAATCTTTAAATTAAAAATTTCATTATTCCCCGGTGACCGCGCCAAAAACTTGGCCCGACCCGCAATTACACAATTATTTAAGTTCTTAAATATGACAAAAAACTTGACCCAATTTATATTCAGCAACTTGTGTGTGAAATAAATATGATATAAAATTAATTAATGGTTTACACACTAGGGGTACTACGCAAGTATACATATCGTTTCAAGTAATATAGAGTTTTCTTTAAGAACCCCAGTATCTATCGAACCCACAGCCCAGTATCGAACCCACAGGGAATAAGTGGATTTGTATGTCAACTTAAAAATATTCTACTAAACTGTAAACAAAATTTGTAGTTGAATAATATCGAACTGTTTGTAAAAGGGTATAAACTAAAGTTTGTTAATTTTAAATTAAAGCTAAAAGTAAGTGCAAAATTTCTAAGCTACAAATGTGTAATAGAGTAAGATTATAATAAAAAGTCATTCCCCTTACAAAGAGATTGTAATCAGTATAGGAATCAAATGCTTAAAGATAAAAATGAGGTTTTGTGACAAATAGGAGCATACATATTCTTTACCATCTCTCAAGTGCATAAAGAACATTGACTAATCTAAAATTAAGTTTCTAATTGATATGTTTGTGCTAATCAGATTCTAGCCTCTCACTTCCAGATTACCCACTATGCCCTTTTTATTAGGTCCAACCATGTCCAGGTCTCAAACTAAAAACCAAATTGATAAAGGATTTAGTTTGTCACTCTAGAATTATAAATTTTATTCCCACGAAAACTTATCTCCCTATTTATTTTCACTCCCCTTTGGACTTTGCTCATTTCCATCCAAGGTTTAGTGTGGTACTCACTAGTTGGGTGAAATCATAGCCCTCCTAGGTCATTACATTTTGCAACGGGTTTTAACTTCACAAATGGTCAATTTGCAGAGTAAATTAAAAATCGTTGAAAATACCATCACAAATTTATATAATTAAAGAAATCTTCAAAATATTCTAACCCCACACATGATTACTTCTTATTGCAAGTAGAAATATAAGAAAACTACTCAGAATTCATGTGGATAACAAAACAAAACATGATATATATTAAAAACTAAGTTTACAAAACAAAATTTAAATAAAAGTACAAAGACTTTTGTTGAAGTATTCTGACTGATCTTAAATCCAAAAGATTCACATAAGACTCAATAAACACTCACAATCACAAATGCTCGCCACACTCTCGCTATGGTGGTCGTCCACTCCAATGGTGGTCAAAACTACCCAAAAATGACTCCTCTTTTGTTTGGAAATCTTTCCTATTAATAAAGCTTTGAAAATCACCAAGGGTTACTTCAGACACCTTTTTTGAAATTCATCCAAATTTAATGCATAAAAGTCCAACTGTTTCTATCGGCTAAGCGTTGGCCTTCTAGAACATTCTGGCGCCCATGCCCTAAATCAATTTTTGTTCTTTAGCTCCATTTGACCTATTTTTGCTCCATTTTTGGCTTCTTTTGCTCTTAAATTCCTTTTCTTGCATCTGAAATAAAAAACACACAAAATATCTTTCATTAAATTACAATATCCTTTAAAATGAGCATGAAAAGCACATATAATAATAGGTAATTTTAAGGCGTGTCAGTTGCAGAGAGTATGATTATAAGGCTTCATTAGGAAGATTTTTGTTATAACACCACTGTGGTTGTGATTCCTGTTTGAGGGAATTTTATGCCAATTTTCCTGAGGCTTCTGATGGGTCGATATTTGTAAGAAGGAAGCAGGTAGATAACTCTTCTAGTATTAATGCTCTATTCTCATTAAGAGATATTCCAAATAGCTTTCTATTTAAATTTTACTCTTACAGATACTTTTCTGGATAAAGTTACCAAGAGGTTGACGACTGGTAGAGGAGTGTGGAAAGTTAAAAATGAAAGTAAGCTCAATTTCCTTGCTTCCAAATTAAATGAAATATCAAAAACTTGGCATTACTTCATTTCTACTAAACTACTCCTATATACTAATCTTAGTGAAGTAAGTGGGGATCCAACTTTCTTAAACTATTGTATTTAGTTTGATAAATTCATTAATATAGACTCTCTTATTCATCATTCTATTGTAATACTACAAGAGGGGGGTTTACTCTTGGATTAGGAAAACCATCTACTATTTAAGCTCAATGTCATAATTTGGGTGTTCCTTTTAATAATTTGGAGGAGCAACTCCCTCCATTAAAGGATACCTCAAAATCAAAATATAGATTGTATAGAAGACATGCAGTCTTTAGAATGAAGTCTGCCCCACTTCAGCCTACTTCTTCTTATCGACCGCATCCTACTACTTTGATGACACTTAAGGAATAAAGGTTACAGATGGCGGAGGAGAAGACTTCCAACTACAGAATGATGTGAATAAGTTAGCTAATCAATTTATATATATGGAAGGGCAAAATAAAAACTAATGCAATTATTTTGCTAGTTTTTAGGCAGCGCAGTTAGAAATGTACAGTCAAAGTTAGTGGATTAGAGGGGACAATCCTATTGAGTTCCTTGTGTATACACCTTATCAACCCTATAAGCATAGCCAATCAATAGAGGAAGACTATGGGGAGGAATATGAGGATGATGGGAAGAAGAAGAAGGTAATGATGATGAGGAGTGAGCGGCGACTTTATATATGCTTAAAAATACAAGTATTTACTACTACTGCTAGAAGATTTAATTCCTCGGCAACGACACCAAAAACTTGACAACGGTTATAGATTCGATAAAGATGTATGTAAAATATTCAATAATGTTAAAGTCACACTTATCAACGCAAGTATACGTATCGCTCAAGTAATATAGGGCTCTAATGGAGTCCTAGATATTGATCCCACAGGGAGTAATATTAGAATTACAAACTAAGATTTTAGAAAAATAATACTTTAATCGCAATAATGAAATTCAAATTGCTTATCTGTCACTAATATGCAATTGAAATAAATACGTAATTTTGATAACTCTTAAATAACTAATTATATTAATAAAGTTTTTAATGTGATATTCGATATATAAGAAAGCATCATTCTCCTTGCCAAGAAATTATAGTGAATGGATAAAGTGAATCAGTTCAAATTATGTTGTGCCAAATAGGAGCATACCTATTCTTTACCCTTTGGTCCACGCATAAAGAAAATTGACTAATCCAATGCTTGGTTATTGATTTTGCGGTTAGGCTGGGAGGATACCGGCTCTCACTTCAGAGCTCCCTGAGGGCTAACATCTACACATCAACACCCAAACGATAGGACCAAATTGAGGATTTTAGTCTGTCACTCTAAAATCTCCAATTCTACGCCCGATAATTTTATTTTACTATTTATTTGCACCCAACTTCCAAGGGTTTTGACCTCCCTGAATCTTGGATGTAATCTTCACTTTAGTTGTAAAATGAAACATATTTTAACAAATCAATTGGCTAGATTGAAAGTAAATTAAGATCAAAGTGAAAAGATCATCACAACTTATTTAATATTTTCATGGCTCAACCAATTCAAATCACCATTTCACAAATCTCAAGTTAAGGGAAAGACAGAGAAAAATACTCAAAACTCATGGGGAAGACACAATAAAACTCGAAATTTATATATAAAAGCAAAGTCATACAAACTACGAAAAGTAAATAAAACTTATCTCTAATTCCTCCCCAAGCAAACTCCTCAAAGTTCCTCTGAATCTCTTCCTTTCTTTACAGCACACAGAATTCCTCTTCGAAGCGACAAGGAGGAAGAAATCTCTCACTTTCCCTCCACTCCTACAATCTCTTGAAGAATTCCTCACAATTTAGACTCTCTACACTTGTTTCACACTTCAATTTTGAGTCTCCCCCTCTCTTGCAACTCTAGAGAATTTTCAAATTTCGGTCAAAATCTTCTTTTAAAGTTGTGGATAAGCTTTCCAAAGAGTTGCCTAAGCACCCCTCCAAAATTTGTCCTCATCCAATGCCTAATTGGACATAACCACCGAGCTCACCGTCGGCGGCCTCAATGGCGCTGTCGGCAGACCTTCTAAAATCATTTAATCTGGAGTCTCAGGAAATTCTCGTCGTCAGCGCCCTAGTTCAAACTAGTTCAAATCTTCACATTTTTTGGTCCTTTTCGCTCCAAATTCACTCCTTTTTATATTTTTTGCTCCAATGACCCTAATTCATCATTCCTGCAACAAAATATCAAAAATATCTTTCTTTAAAGTGTAATATCATCAAAAATATTGTAAAATATGTATGAAAATCTCAACATATTTTCCTTTGGTCAAGGAAGATGAGGATGAGGAGCAATTTTTATTTTTCTTTATGTGGATGTACTGGATGTTTATTTATTTATTTTGTTGTTGCTGCAATTGATGTACTTTTATTTGGACCAGTCTTTATTTGTTATTTTGGAATTTGTGTTTATTTTTTATTGTGATATTCAGGCTTGTTGGTGTTAATTTCATTCAGTTTAGATTTACTTACTACTTCCTACATGTTCTTTACTGTTTATACTTATTACTTATATTTACAAACACATGTAGTAGGAAGTATTTTTGTACTATTTTCTCCCCTTTTATATTCATGCTTTAATTGTTGAATATGTTTAGAATTAAATTTGGAGGGAGAAAAATATTTTAAAGATTAAATTTATTTGTCCCAAGTAAAATGAGCTTAATGTGCTATATTTAATCAGTTGAGGAATATGGGGTTAAATATGAAACTTAACTTTCGCAATTGTTGAGGATTAAGAAACATAGTTTATTTACTTTATGAACTCTATATAAATTAGAGTAAAGTAGAGTTAAGTTAATTTTGTAATTCAACTTAAAGAAAAATGAATTAACTATTTATTTTTAAAAAGTGTTATATATTAGTTAAATGGGTTATATTTAGAGACATGCTTAATAAGAGTTGAGACTCCAATAGCAAACTTTCAACTAATACTTCTTATGCTTTTGAAAATTTTTAAAGGTGAAGGAAGGTGGTGTGATTTACTTTAAAAAGATGATGTTGAAGTTTAAAACTATTATAAAGTCTATCCAGATATAGTAATCTTCACAAAAGCACATTTAGCATTGAAAAGTTCATCCTAAAGAAAAAGAAAAGGAAAAGAAATATAAAAGAAAATATGAAATGAGGAGAAGCTTGAGGAGAAACCTTATCAAAAATTGGTTTCATTAAACTCTTTTTAATTTAAAGCTTCACTACATTCTTAAGCTTACATATGTTTATGTAGTTAAAGTCAAAATGTGTTATGTTCTCTTTTAAAACCAATTTAAATCTCTTTTTTTTAAAAAAAAAACTTCAATTAAATGTGCTCTAAAATATTTAAAAACATTTTCATAAAGTTAAAATTTGATATATTCTCTTTCAAAATCAATTTAAATCACTTTTAAAGAAAAAAACATCAAGTAAATGTCCTCTAAGTGTTAAAATTATTTTTAAAAAAATTTAAAGTGACTTAACTCTTTTTTTAAAAAAGTTCTAATTAAAAGCGCTTCAATGTTTAAATATGTGACTCAATGTTGAAGTTTCGTAGTATATTGATGTGTTAAAAGTCTTCAAATGCTACTGTTATTTAACATTCAACCTACCTTACTTTTAGAAAGAATAACTAAGAAGAGCTTAATTGATTAAGTTTTTACAAACCAATTTTTAAAAACTCCTTTAGTATTTTGAAAACAAAAAATATACTTTTCTTAAAAAAAATCTTATTAGCTCGGGCATACTCTACTTAAACATTTTGTTGAGCCTTAAATAAAATTTTCAAGTAAAATTCTAATTGCTGTTAGAAAAAAAAAGTGTAAATTTTCATAATTTAAGATATGAGTTTTAATTGTAAAATCCGCACGAAAGTTACTTGTTCACATAAAGTTTGCAAATTTCAATGTTGAAGTTTTCAAATTGTATGTTTTTACATATATATAAATCAAAATTTAAAATTATTTTAAATTGATCATGTGGGTAGATTAATATATATATATATATATA
>NW_018235487.1:136347-142680 GCF_001263595.1 Phalaenopsis equestris
TATATATATATATATATATAAGTTGGACGACAAGGTGTGACTGTCCACCTCATATGTGCTAATTAGACCCATATGGATTCAAACCGAGGACAGAGGGCACTTACGTCAAAGATGCCAACTAAGAGGCCACCAATTGCACATATATATAAAGATATATATTAGCCAAAAAAGGGGACTTCCATTGATGATTAAAACAACTATTTACATCTAACATAAGAAAGGGCCAAATTGTGCCTCTTGATAAAAAAACAATAACTTGGAAGGAGAGACAACATTCAAAATAGGTTTAGAAAGCAAAGAAACTTC
Organism: Phalaenopsis equestris; assembly: GCF_001263595.1. Lineage (NCBI taxonomy): Eukaryota > Viridiplantae > Streptophyta > Magnoliopsida > Asparagales > Orchidaceae > Phalaenopsis > Phalaenopsis equestris. Next base: position 136,654 of record NW_018235487.1, read on the forward strand.
CTTGGCCAACCAATCAGCTGGTTGGTTGCCTTCTTTGGGGATTTAGGTTACCAAAATCTCTAATTTTGAAGATATATTCTTGTTCTACTTCATCTAATAAAGAATATGCTAGGGAGGTTCTATTTGAGTTGTCATCATATCAACAAGAGAGGCTGAATCTGATTCCAGATGTGGATTATTCCAATTTAGATGCTGAGCAATTTTGAGAGCATAAACCATAGCCTGAACTTCAACTTGCATTCCTTTATCAGCTCTAATAGGAGACAGGAAATAAAAAATACATTTACTATTATGATCTTTGAATAGTCCACCCATACTAGCTTCAGATGGTGTGTAGCTTCCATCCATATTGACTTTGATCCAATGCTTATGAGGTTTTCTTCAAAAGATTTTTTGTATGCATATTGCTTTAGTTGTTGCATTTACACATGATTAGGGGGTTTCGTCTATATTGTCAATGTCGAAATTCATGTTTATGCAGATATTTTTAATATAAGACAAACTATTAATGCAAAATTTTGTTGATTTGCAACTTTATCATCATATTTGACTTTTTTTTTGGCCATTCATATGAACCAAAGAACTATGAAAGGAATAACTTTAGCTTATAACATTTTTATTCCTTCAAGCAAATAGATAGATTTGGCCAGGACACTCGCATCCCTGCCTTCAGAGTAATAATAATGTTGTTCCATACTTTTTTAATGAAATGTGTAATAAAATGGTTTTTTGTATGTAAGAAAAAGTTAAAGTTTTACATGTTTAATTATATAAATGAGATTTAAATGTTAAATGTTAAAGAATAACCAAATTACATGAATGTGTAATGCCTTCTTTTAGATGTTTCAATGAACTTCAAACATAGGATAGTAAACCGAATGGGAGAACATCAACTTAGGATATCAAATCAGAAAAATTAAAAAACTTGAACATTGATTGCCTTGATTTTCATGTTGAATGATAAACTAGGAGTTCAACCAAATCATAAATTAGAATATATAAACCCATGATATATTTAAAATTCACCAATTTAAAAACACATAAATTACCACATATGTATATCAATTGTAAACCTTAGGTTAGCCAACTTAGACATAAACCTAGGATCACACATACCCCTAAAATAGTCTAGTCAAAATGCTAAGGTTTGATTAGTGTCCTAGTTAGTGCTAAAAACTAAGACATATAGAATAATAAGTCTGTAACTTCCTTATACTATGTAGGTATCCCACGATGAAGCTACCTAAGATTACTAACAAAGGCACCTCAAATCACCTACTAGTTAAGGAGATCTATATTCTTCATGGCTAAGATAATGGTGGAAATCTCTTTATATCTGGTTAGTTAATAATCTAAGGCAGCTGAAATGATTCAATCTTATGTTATTTCACCTACTCTTTTTCCTACATTTTTCTATTATTTTTTACTTATTTTTCACAGATTTACACTTGTGGAATGTTTTTATTGCTATTGCACAAGTTATAGGGGTTAAATGCGTGCATTTTAGAACAAAGAAAACCAACAAAAAGCTGCTTAAAGTGGCTTGACCATGCCTAGAAGTGGGGTGACTACATCGTACTATCATCACAAGCAGCGTGACCACACCACATACTAATGTGACCATGCTAGATTTTTACAGGATCGTCATGAACACATCAAGATTAGACGTGGCCACGCTACCAGATCGCGATGGCTGGCATGACCATGCCACATTTCAGCGTGATCAAGCCAATTGAGCAGGATTTTTTTTTGACAGAAAATTTTCTTACCAAATTCATGGATTAAGCTAAAACAATATTCCTTAGGACATCCATTGGAGGATGAGGGACCTGGGGATGGCTGAAGAGTAGAAAGAAAAGGTTTTGGGAGAGTTTCTTCCTTAGGATTCTCTTCCTTTCTTGGGATTGAGGTGCTAAGGGTTTTTCCTATCTTTTTTTTGTATGTTCTTACATATTCTAAGAGGTTTATTTAATGAGAGAGGAGTTTGCTACTGTGAAAGAGGAAATAAATTATTTTGTAGGTTATTACTTTTCAATTTTACTTGAAATGTTGATTTCAATGTAATGTGTTTCCAGTATTCTTTCTTAAATTCTTGACCTTTTTTTGGGTCTATGTGATTTATGGTATGTGATTTTTATGATTTTTTCGGATGACTTTTTTTTCTTCTATCATTTTCTTAAGGAATCAAAGTTTTTTCGTTGTTGTTTTAACCATATAGTTTAATTTACTTCTTATCTAACCAAATAAGGTGTGAATACATTTCATGATCAGTGACTCCTTTCCGTTGTGTAGAGAAATGAAATGGTTAACCATAAAATTAGGATAATAATAGATGTATTTGATTGGGGTTTTACAACATATGAAGGGGACCAAAAAAATATATGGGATTACCATGGAGATTGAGGAAGCCTTAACTTCATGGATTCTAGTCTTCATTTGACTTAGGCATAGACATGAGGAGGACTTTCTATCCTTGTTGAAAACTATCACGTAGGGGAAATTCTAGGAAACCCATGAACCACCATACCACCTAAATTACAGGAGCATGAGACTCATACACTTTAAAGAATCGTAAAAAATTTATACCATTTTTTTCTATCTTTTCCAACTTTGTTATCTTTTGTTTTTACCTTTGAGTAGGATTTTAGAAAATTGTCTCTTATTTGTGATCACACTAGATTATGTTTAAAGTGTAGTAAACTACAAATTCACCTCCAGAATAAATTCATAACACTTTCTTCACGAGATCGATATGTGGTGCTCTTTAACCATATTATTACTTGACACATATACTTGCATGATTCGGCCGGCTACTCAAAAATTTTTGTGTCGTAAATAGCCAATGAATCTGGAATAATGGAAGATTGTAAGCATCTTGATCGAAGAGTCATACCTAAAATTTTGGGTAGTCCACCTATTTATCTTCCTTATATGCTAGATTTTCCATATGCTAAGGCTTTCTATTTTTCACCTAGAAATCATTTAAAACTTTCAAGCCAACCTGAAAATCTTTTCAAACTTCAAATCAACCTTCAAACAAACTTAAAACCAACCTCACAACTAACCCTCAAACCTTTTCAAACTTCAAACTAACATAGAATTTTTTTTAAACTTCAAATAAACTTAAAACCAACCTTCAAACTAACCTTCAAATGTTTTCAAAATTCAAACTAATCTAGAAATTTTTTCAAACTTCATATCAACCTTCAAATCAATTTTTAAACTAACTTCAAACCAACCTAGAAATCTTTTCAAACTTCAAGTCAAACTTAAAATCAATCTTTAAAAAAACTTTAAAAAAACTTAAAACCAACCTTCAAACCAGTCTTCAAATTAGCCTTCAAACCTTTTTAAACTTCAAATCAACCCAAAACTTTCACATTAAAAAATATCTTCAAATCTTGAATTTTTTCTTTTGAAAACACAAATCTTAATATCTTGCATGTTATAAGCCCATACTTTAACCAAGAGTTTTCTTGAGAGTCTACAACTTTTGAGATGTAATTAACTGTAAGGGTTATCCCCCACAGATAAAAATAAACACTATCTTATACCCACAAAGTAGGGAAAAATCTTTGGTTAATGCAAACACATAAATCTTAAAAGTTTTCCTCATCAAAATGATTAGATCCATTTCAAGGTTATATTTGTATATCTTAGGGTAGTGTACTATTCCTTAATTGACACATTCAATCATTTAGATATAAATCTCTCAAAATCTATAGCGGACATGTAATCATCATAACAAAAAAATTTCCGCCAATATTACATTTATTCAATCGCTTTATATCTGAAGTGAAGTCAAAAGGATCAAATAAAGATGGTCAGACACACCATGTAATAGATTTTAAGAGAAGCAATAGTACATCTTAGAAAGCATATAGAGCTATGAAAGAGATAAGCCCAACTTATTAGCTAAGTATTTAATCTACTTGAAGGAAAGCCATGCATGTTAAGATAAAGTTGAATGCTATCCACAAACACATATATCGTAAATATGATGGCATACTTATTATATGTGTGAATTAATTTTCCAAAATCACCTTCAAATATTAACAAAGCAAGAGTTCCCCATTTCAGACGACACCAAATCAATAATTCAAAAGGTGAAGGTGAGGACAAAAAAATTACCTTATCCTTGCACTTATCACAAGATCCTATGATACATTACATCATTTAAAATGACTTGCTACCTAATATATGAAAAGGCCAGAAGTGTAGGGATTGGAATTAATAAAAGCTCCCATTTAGGAAATTCCTCCCTTTATGTCATTTTTGTTGTCAAAAGCATTTATATGTCTACAACTCCTAGTTGTCAACCTTTCATTCATTAATTGTCATTTCTATTCTAATATTAGGGAACTCGTTTGAGTGAGTTCATTCTTACCATTATATTCCACTATTTTGGGACTCATCTCTAAAGATCATAGATAGTAATTTACTCTCATTATTTAAAGTATATTATTGGAAGTTCACCGACATTTATAACTCACAAAAGAGTCTAGTGTCTTTGATCGACATTTATTATTATATTCATAAGTTGCAAAAACTTCATATGATAAATTACCATCATTATCTTTAAGTATGAAGGCTCATTAAATTTTAAGCATTGTAAAACTCCCATATTTTAAACTCTTTGATAGAGGTCAATTCCAAAGCATATGACTCTATTCTTTACAACAAGGTTTATAATGAGTAGTGTGCATACCATTTCTATACTCTAAATAATTGTCTTTGAAAAGACTGTGATAAGATTCAAAAAAGTTTGAAAAATATATAACCCATTAAAGGTGATGATTAGACCAAGAGACAAACATGGAGAAATGGATGGTTATTATTAGTATTACTAATTCACTTAGTAATATATGAGATAATTAATGATGCGCTCATTTATGTTCAAGAAGAACTCTATCTGAATTTTAAACATAATTTAACTGTGAAAGATCTGAACAGCCTTTTTATAAATTTCAGGTCCGACATCTTGCCATTATTGAATAATAAAATGAATTTTAAGGATGAGTATCCACAAATTGACCATGTATTAATTAAATCCTGCTGGCCTTTAAGAATTAAAGCTTATCTTATGTGTTCTCTATCAGTTGATCACATGATATTAAAAAGAGACACCTTCCCATTTTTGATTTGCAAGCAATCTCTCTATTAGTTCAGTCGTCAGGTTGGTGATCTTATCTTCCAATATGTTCACCATTTTGACTATTGAGGAACTAAGACCTAGGAGTAGAAAGCACCAAAGGGATGAAGTGAAATACATAAATATACAATCCAACAAGCACTCCCTCACTCAATTTATTGCAATGAAAATGCACAAACTTTATGGAAATTATAGAAAATCAATAATTCAATTAAATATCATCACTGTGCTATGGACATTAATTATTATTATTACTCTCTTTTTTTTGGCTTATCTATTAAAGATATAATAGAATCAATGAAATAAATATGTGTGGCTGAAAATTCATAGACCAAGTTCAAAGTTGGTACGAGATTTGAAGGTAAAAAACTAATCAAGTGACTAGACAGTTTGGCTAAATCAATTCATCTGATTCACTCAATTAGGTATATATGGTCAATAACTCATTTATAATGATCGAGGCATAAATGATTGACCTGATTGAGGTAGCTCAATAACTCACTGTTGACCTCACTTTTGGTTGAGGTTTAGTTTTTCCTCTTTAGTAGCCTAAGGTCTAGCCATAGGACTTTCCAATTAACTATTCTTAGAAAACTAGACAAGGAATCCTCACCATTAGAAATTTTCAAACCAAACTCTTCTCTACTCAACTTGAAGTTCCACATATTGGTCATAACCTCTAGACTTAGTGGGTGGGGTCACTATTGAGGAAACTCAAGATGAGTCGCCCTAAGGACTGCTGGACCTTAGGGTTGACCCTAGGTGTTGGTCTAGGACTAAGGCACTTACTTGCAATCACTTGTACTCACATTCACTCATTACCCTAAACCAAGAACTTCTAGGCTTTGGAAGAACTTCTAGGCTTGGAGACTCCT
>NW_018235487.1:142868-145559 GCF_001263595.1 Phalaenopsis equestris
TTCCCTTGGGACCCCAAAGTTGGCCAAAATTCCAAATTTACCCAAAATACCCAAGGTGGTTAAAAAAACATTTCAAACACCTTGATAACACCCAAACTACCCAATAAGACAACTCAAAATTTAATCACACCCAAACTTGCCAAATTACCAAAATACCCCTCTTTGGCCCAAAATTCCAAAAATTCTAAAAAATCCCAAAGATTCCCAAAACTTTCTAAATATTCTCAATTTCATTTTTCTCAACTATCACATGACCCAATTCGGCCAATTTAACCATCTTTAATCAAAACCCCCCAAGTTACCCTTTAAAGGCCCATATTTTCCCCAAATTACCTCAAATCTCTAGCCAATTGGTCTCAATTTACCCCAATTTCAATTCTAAACCCAAATTCACCCTTGATATGACCAATCTAGACCAAATCCATGACCAATCTAGACCAAATTTGAGCCCAATTTTAATTTAGACCAAAACCCCAATTTTGGCCCACTTGGTTCGTTCCACCAAATTGAACTCATAGCCCACTCAATTGGCCACAATATGTGCTGAAAAATCTTCATAGCATTCCCACACATCAAAATTAACCATCAATTGACCTTGGTAAGACCTCAAGTTCATTTGATTTCAACCTAAGACCAAAAGCCCCACATGTCCTCAAATTTCACCAAATTGAGGGCCTTAACCCCAAAATTTCCACTCCTTCCCTTCATGAAAAATATTCACAACACCTCCATTGATCATGTGGACCATTCAATTTGGACTTAGACCAAGACTAGCCCAAACTAGCCCAACAGACTAGCCCAACCTAGACCCATGTCCAGCCCAACCTTGGCCAAATCTCAAAAATCCCTCAAATTGACCTACCAATTGAACTCAAAATCACTTCAACTCTTCACCAAAAATCTTCATAACAATCATCTACATAATGTTGATCAATCAATTGGGTCATTTGACATGGTTAACCTAGACCAAACCCAAACTTTGATCACTTGAATCCACATTGAACCTATGCATTAAAGATGGCCTAACTACCCCAAAGTCATCAAATTAACTCCACTGTATTAAATTTCTTTGACATATTCCCCTGGATGCCCTGAGCTCCTAGCCACCTCCCCCTGCCATGGCCTGCCAGCCTAGTCACTGAAAAAAAACCAACCGAGGGCCACCCTCTTTTGAATTTCACTCAAATCAAACCTAGAGGTTAGCTCAGCCAAATCAAATTGTAGAGCTCCTCTGCCCTCCATTTAAGCACCACAATGCACCCAAACATTTGCCCTGAGAGCCACCCCATGGCCATTTTTATAAAAACTTACCTCCACAACCATGGGAGGTGTGCTGAAAATTTCTTAGAGAGAGCCCCCCAAACTTCTCATAGAGCTTCTCTAAGATCCCCTCAATGCAATCCAACCCTCTTTCCCCACTAAATTCCACTGTGGAAGCTCAATTTTGAGCTCAAACCTCTGCCAAAAACCAGGACAGAGCTCATCACACTTCCATAGCCCACCAAACTTCAATTACTTGTGCTCACACCTTCACAACACTGAAAGAAGCCAAAGCCCCATAAAATCCCCTCTGAAATAACCTCCACAATAGCTCTAGACCAACACCCAAATCCAGCCACGATTGAAATCATACCTAGGCCTTACACCAAGATCAGAGGCTCAATCCCTAGCCTCTTTGGACCCCAACAAATGTGCCAAGTCTCTCTGATTGAAGCTTCACTTCTCAGAGCCAACGTATAAAACTTCTCTTATTCCCGAGCCTATTTGAACTCTCCATTTCTTTTGAGTTGATTTCATGGCTTAATTACCTTATGGATGTGTTTGTGTAGTCTAGACGAGTGTTTTAAAAAAAAAATTCATCTAATTTAGGTAAGAAATGAGAGAGATCTTAAGGCTAGAAGATTGATCGTTCTCGGGCTAGGCTATCGAGGACGATGATGGAGCGTCGTTCGATCGCGTGTGTATCGAATGGACGGTCGAGATCAAGCTAGATAGTGCCTAGGAACATAAGCAGTGGGCTGAGTCAGCGCTGAGGTGGATGGCGGCATCAAATGGGAGCGCACCGCGTGGAGTTTTGGAGCCGTCATAGGTTGAGGTGGCGCCACGCGTTTAAATAGATAAATAGGGATTTAATTAATTCAGAAAATGATCCCTAACTTCAAAAATTCATATCTTGGTGTAGAAATTTATTTCTTGGTGTAATAAAATCACAAAAATAAAATAAAAATACCATCTTGCGCAATGAACAGAGAAGAATAATGTGGAAATAATTTTAAGTCCATATGATGCATATTTTATTTTCAATTAATTAAACAATTAATTAAATATTGATTTGTTAAATATTGATTTGAATCTTTTGATTCTCCATGCATGAGACTTATCATCATAGCTTGAATTTTTGGCATATTGTAGCCTCTATCAAGAAGAACATTTTCTAATTTTTCTAAAGTTATAGGAGGTCTTTAGATAGAGGATCATATTTTTCAAGTTTATGTACCCTAGACAGAGGATCACATTTTTTAAGTTTATCTGCATTATTTGCTTAAAATAATCATGGAAATTAGCATGTTGATTAGAAAATTCCAAGAAAATTTTGGAAGGTCCACCATGACCAGAGGAGCTTTTGGAAATAATTTCATGGGTCAAGTCATTTAAAATGTACTTAATTTTCACAAACCCTAAATCATTAAG
>NW_018235487.1:145647-146496 GCF_001263595.1 Phalaenopsis equestris
TAAAAATTTAGAACTCACCATAAAAATTTCAAAGTATTTTGAGTTCATTTGATAACTTAAGTTGATTTTTAAGGATAAATAGCACCTTTGGTATAAAAATGAATTTTAAAAATAAAAAATATAACTCAAACATTTATAAAAACTTGTTTTTTGAATTCTCTGTGATTAAGGGTATTTTCTAAAATAAAATGATATTTAAAATAAAAACTTGATTTTTAGCCTATTTTAAATATTTAAATAATTAAAAATCCCTTGAAAAAATCACAAAAATAATAAAACTCATAGAAATGTTCTAAATTGCTTCCCAAGCACTTAGGAACAATTGGAATATTTTTCCTATTTTTTTCTAAATAAAGATATTGAATTTCAAAGCTTAAAAATAATTTTTAAAGGCTAAAAATGAGTTTTCACTAAAAATAATTTCAATAAATCAAATAAAATTCAAAAAAATATAAAATCTTCTCCTTTAATAAATCAAAAAAAATTTAAAAAAAATATAGAGGATGTTTCAAAAATATAAAACTTAATTTTCCCCATTTGAAATATTTTATATTTAATAAATGGTTTAGAAATTAAAATAATTCTTAAAATTCAAATAAAATTCCAAAAATTATGAAATTTGGTCCAAAGGCTTCTCTAGTCTAGCTCTACCTTGAGTAAAAATTTCAAGAAATTAGGATTTACCTTGGTCAAGTTAGGAATTTTCTTTGGAAAATCCTATTTTTACATGGAAATAATTATATAAATTAAATTAAATTTTGAAAAATCATATTTTCTTCTCTGATGTCTTAATTGACCCATGAATGAGATAGGATAAAAATTTCAAAGTCATTTGACTTAAATTTGATA
>NW_018235487.1:146726-147383 GCF_001263595.1 Phalaenopsis equestris
AAATTTGGAAGTTTATTAAAATAAAATGAACCCAGGACTTAGGGGTATGACTTTTGAAGTCAATAATTAATCAATTTAATACCCCTTTTTTAATTTTCAAATAAAATTCAAATCATGAATCATCATTAACCTCACGTTAAAGGGGAGGAAGGCAACCTTTTCAAAATTAATTAAGACACTCGCCAGGTCTTAAGGGCTTAGTAGTGACTTAGGCGGAATCACGTTTCATTTAAATAAGGATCAGAATAGTAAACATCATTTAAAATTAAAACATCTTTCAAACACTACAAGCCTAATTAGGGTCAAAATTTGGTTAAGTGTTCCAATAACAATAACTTGCCTCTTTAAGGGTCTTCACCCATATAATTTTCAAGATTAAATTACAGATGATAATTACCTTACTCTTAGGGATAATTGAGACATCAATATTCATTGAGCATTAGGGTGTTTTACATGATAAATTATTAAGCAACATGATAAGTTTAAGAGAACTTGGGATTTTCCACCAGACAGTGAGAGAGTAGCACGGACCTGCTCCTTTCTCGTTTTCTGTTGGATACCTCGGAGATCTACTAAACTTAAAATGTTTTGCTTAACAAAATCATCTTTAATTAAACTCCTAAGGACTCACCAAGATATGATATAGGGTTAGGAAAA
>NW_018235487.1:148080-148324 GCF_001263595.1 Phalaenopsis equestris
TAACTAAACCAATCTTCCTTCCTCTTCCTTCCTTAGACTTGAACAACAAAGTCATATGACATCGAGGTTGCTTGCTTATGCAAGGTAAATCCTCACATTATCTTTAGGCCTTTGCATAGCCCTGCTATACAATATAAGTCCTAACTCGTCTTAGGATTCCGAGGTTGTCATCCGTCATGACCTAAATCCTCATATCTTACAGGCTATTTGTGTGATCGTCTCACACGAATGTAAGCCCTAACAA
>NW_018235487.1:148794-150546 GCF_001263595.1 Phalaenopsis equestris
ATTTGAGGTACAATGCTCTTTCATTTAAACTATGAAAACTATGGGGTCAGTTTGATTTCATATATTTTTAAAACTAAATATATATGTAAATTAAAACGTCAAAACGAAACGGGTGACGGGATTTCGATTCCGCTAACCGACAGCTTCTTACGGGCAACTCTCCAACCAAAAAAAGCACCGACACTCACAAATAAAGCTCAACTCACCCTTTGACTGAGTTGGCCAAACTCCCCATGAGATCAACTCCTCAAAGAAGATCAATTAACTTCATGATTATGTCGATTGATTGAGGCATTACAACAAGTTAAGCTTAAATAATCATTAATAAGGAATGATTTTCTATGTAAATGGCCTAGGATAATATCAATTATAATATTAATAGAATAATACGTGAGATAAATCAAGGATTTCTCGGAATTAAAGTGTAAAGAGTACATGGGTTATAATGTATAAATCAACCACTCTATAAATATAAATGATTATTGTAATATAGTAGAATAATACCAATATATTAAAAGTTCATTTTTTTCCTTTTATTTTCTATTACTAAACTCTACTTATTTTCTCCCTTTCTTTAATGATGTGTATTCAAGGATAAATCATCGTCCAAACATAGTAGCTATAATAAAAATAGTATCTAATAGTTTCAAATGGAATTCTTCTACACCATTTACCTTTTTTTTGCAATGATTCTACAACTATTATGATCTCAAATGACCTATGATCGATGCATTCACGTGATTGTTAATTATTACAAAAGAAAAAAAGAAAATTAAGCTGATCATAATTTGGACAAGTGTCCCAATCTCTAGATCCACTTTAATGGGTAAATTATTAAGTGTGAACACCATGATTTTAGATGATCATAATAATTTATCAACAACATTGACTTTATTTGTGGGGGCGGTACAACCTCGTTCCGTTCCAATAACGCCAACAAAACACATCACACATGTTTGGTAAAGGAACGCCGCTGGAAGTTCTTGGAACGATTGCTATTTTCCACCATTTCAGATCAAGATATCTTCACAGCTTCAGTCCTTCATTGGGCATTTCACAAGTAGAAATGTCCAAATTAACCTTTGCACTCTTCCATTCCTTAGCTTCATGTTGGTGGAGATGCTTGCAACGGATTGGTGGTAGATATTTCCTCTTGGAACAAATAGCTATAAATTAGATTTGGGAGTTGGTATAGACAAAATCAACAGAGCATAGGGCAACAATGGCAAAGGTGAAGTGGAAGCAAGGAAGACTAGGAGATTGATACCTTTTGTTAAACAAGATGGTTCATCATTTCATTTTTAGGAAGAGTTGCTAGGATGCTACATCTCCTCTATTAGAATCTGTCCCTTGTGCTTCGCGAGAGGAAAATCGGGCTTTGACTATAGTTAGAGACTGGGTTTGACATGGAGGGTTGGAGGCGAGCGGGATTATCTGGCTCTGATGACTTGATTCATGTAGAGAAGAACTCGTCTATATCGAGCTATATGTCGAAGGCATCATACGAGTTTGGAGAGAAAAAGAGGACGAGGATATTGTTGTATTTTATCTTTAAAAATAGCAAAAAAAAAGTATTATATATTGACTTGAAAAAATTTGGTTACATCATTTTTTATTCCGAAAATGAAGTCTCACACACACACACACTCTCTCTCTCTCTCAAAAAAAGCAAAAAAATGTATCTTTTATTTTCTTCCTAGCAAAGGCTGAACTATTTTTTTGGGAAATCCCTTAGAACTACTGGCTGGGGAG
>NW_018235487.1:150556-211638 GCF_001263595.1 Phalaenopsis equestris
CAGCCGCCTAGGTTCCCTGAGAATTCCGGCAAATTTGTACTCTCTCGCTCGCCAACGTTCTCTAATTTTCTCTTTTCATCCCCGCGCTAATGTCGAATTTGGAGCATCCTTTCCTAAAATCGGATGCGCATATGCTATCCAACAACTTCCGGTAGCCCTCGACCATGGTTCTCTTTTGGTGAATTTCTTTTGCGCTTTTTTAGGAATCTAGGGTTTACGGAAACCTAATCTTCTCATGGCGATGCCTGGGGTTGACTTCAAGTGGTGAGTCCGTCGGATACTTTTTCCTTTACTTTTCCAAATTAAGATTACCGAGCCTTTGCATTTATTTATGTACAGGTACGATGGATTCTTCCTTTCTATGCTCGCAACCAGCATGTTAGCGGTTTTTTATTGTTTTTGGCCTGTTTTATTTTATCATTGGAGCAATTTTAGAGACTTGCCATCTGATGCGTTTGTGGCGGTGATTTGATAGAGTAATCATTTCGATCAATTGGAAGCGGTACCATCTTTGCGTGCATCCTTTGCACATTTGGATTGTGGTGAGTTTCCTGCCAACTTGGTGTTACAATGGTTTATCTGTGTTGTTGTGATCAGCTTAAGAGGTGTTGCTGCCAGGTGGACTACTCTGTTGTGTTCATCTTTAGGTTGCTGATGTTTGTGGACAATGGTCTTGCTGCGGGAATGGGTTTGTAAGAACTTCCTTTTCTTAGCAAGTTCATCTAAAAAATCTCAAATTTTAACACGTAAACTTTCTTATTTAGTAAATTTGCTTATGTTGTATTCCCCTGCGGAAACTGGTAGTAAGCCTGAGTCTGAATGATGGGATGGAATAGTTTGTGGTTATTATGTTGTTGGAGGAGGAGAATAAAAAGGCGAAGAAAACTATATAGTGCTTTAACAATTGCTTAGTGGATGGTCGGTGGCAGAGAAAAATAAGCGGGAAGGGAATTGTCGAGACAATTAAGGATATTGATATTGTCACTACCTAACAAATCACAATGACTAGGGCTCTGTTTGGTGCAGCTGTAGCTTCCCAGCTTTTCAGGTGCAGCTGCGCTGCCCCAGGAAGCTGCTGCGGGGAAGCTGTCTGTTTGTTTGGTGCAGTTGTGTGAAAACACTTGCAGAGCAACTGTTTCTGGAAAAAAATGACCATTCTGCCACTGTTTGGTAAAACTGTTTAAAAAAAGACTATAACAGTGAAATTTTTGTAACTCCATAAGAAAAATTTATTATGTAATAAATTAGTGAAACTTCAAAGTGTTAATTATGTAATAAATGTAATTGTTGGGTAATTAGTCAGTAATTGTTATGCAATAAATTTATGGGATTAAGTAATATATTTTAAAAGTTTAACTTGTTAGATAAGCGAATATATGAAATAAAAGGTTTGTTATAAGAATGCTCTTATATTTGGTGACACGAATGTATTAAATATATTTTTCAATTAGGATTTAACATATTATTAATGTACTAACTAATTTAACTATTTTTATCAAACATCGATGAAAACTTAAAAGAAAGTTAATTAAAGAGATGTGTGCACTTTTTTTTTTCCACATTTGGGCATACTATAGACAGGATATTAACTTCACTGCATATCAGCATAGTTTAAACAAACATTATGTTGCAGTTAATGTATGCATGATATTACTTGTCTGGGTAATCACATTTGGGCAAATGTTAGTTAACAACTATTATTTTTAGGGATAATTACATACATAGCACCTGAAATATAAATACCCGAAACATTGCTATTTATAAATCTAGCACCCATATGATTTTTTTAACTACCAAACTGATGCATTTACATTTGCCACGATCCAGCTGTTGAGAATTTGATAAAAATAAAAAAAATATGGGTTGAGTTTTTTTCATTACTTTTAATATTTTAATGAAAATTTCAAAAATAGATGAATGAGGGTGCTTGGTTTGTAAAAAGCAATGTTTCGGGTGCTATGTATGTGATTGATCCTTATTTTTGTTTTTTTTATATTTTATGGGTTAATTAAGAACTTACTCTCCACTAAAATATTTTCAGGGATCTTGGCTGGCAACAGAGATATGCACGATTTTACGGGAGGATTGTTGTTCTTTCAGTTATTATTCTACTTCTTTATCCTTTTCTTTGGGTTTGGACTGTGGTAGGCACATTATGGTTTACCAGTGCAAATAGCTGTGTAAGCTTGTTTTATTCTTGTCTAAGGTTTATGCTTAATAACCATTACAAAAAATTGAAGGTGGTCTAGTTACTTGCATGATTGTTTTTTATGATGGCAGTTGCCAGAGCAAGGCCAAAAGTGGGGTTTCCTTATTTGGTTGGCTTTCAGCTACTGTGGGCTAATGTGCCTTGCTTTCATGTCTGTTGGAAAGGTTCTCTATTCTTTAATCTCTTAAATTTTGATCCTTGGATCTTGAATTGAAACTAGTCCCTCCCTTTCCTTTATCTAATGGAATTGCATGTTGTTGTCTGTCTTTTGTTTTTTTTATACTATTGAACTGCATGGTATTTTTCTCTATTATGCGTGCGTATTACATTCTATGTCAACTTAATGGTTGCACTTACCTTAAAACAATTGGGGGTAGTACAAGGCATCAACAGTGTAAATTCGTTTTTGTCATTTAATTTGGTTACTCAAAAATAAACTAGTAACTATTCTATCCCTGGTAGTTGTTTTTTATTAGAATCAAGTTGAACCATAGTCAGATTACCTCTAAGTTTACTGGTTTGTGAATTGCCTTTTGGATTGTGGTTGTGTAATCAGGTTTTTTAAGGTTGGTAGGTTATAGCTAGGCTTTTGCAACTATCCGACACGGGCGTCCCTTTATGCAACCATCTTGGATGGATGCGGAAGAGAGCAGAACTAGCTATCCAGTGCACTTCTTTTGGCTGGTTTGGATCCTCCAGCTACCAAGAGCTGGGCCGGCCCATATAAGACCTCTTTTCCTTGATTATTATTATTATTATGAGCGTTAATTTGTTTTGGGATTATATACGGCTTTGTTTTGAATTGGTTTGGATAGGTTTCATTGATTTTTTTGATAATTTGAGATTTCTTCTCAGATTTCTCTTTTTTTAGGAAAGCTGTAGCCTTTTTCCTTGAAGTGGTGTGCTTGTAGCTTAAACGGGAATAGGTTTTAGATACTTTCAACATTTGCACCCTTACCGATTCTGCCATACAAATGAATTTCCTACCGTTTTCTTCCCAGACAGAAGTCAACCACTTCTTCCTTATCCCAATCCTCACCGTTCCCCTTTTTTTCTCTTCTTAACATCCTACAAACATCCCCAATACTTTCTAGACTACCATACATGTTGTAGGAGCCTTATAATAGTGTCATTTTGCTCGTCCCAACTTCGAAACCTAAATCTACATAATCTAATTCATCTACCAAAAAAATACACATTTCTAATCTTAATCCTAATCCTAAAATACTCCTTACCTTTGGCCACACCAAAATGTTTCTCCATCTCTAGGTTGAAATCCCATGCAGGGGAAGAGACCATGCCACTAAGGAGAAAATATTAAAGTAATTTTCAAGAGCTTACCCTAATATAGAGGATATGTAGTGAAAAATCCTTCAATTGCAACAAAGGCATGCTGATTTTAAAAGAAGGCAATATGGGGAAGTTACCCTCGACAACAATGGCGGCCAACTTGTTGGATACAATGAAAAACCTTTTAACGAAGAATCCTCAAATGATGAAGAGCTGATGCCACGTAAATTTGACATTAAACATTGGAGGAGAGGGGGTGACTTTGAAGTAAGGATTGATTTGTCGGATTTTGTCAGATTTTGTTGTCGCATGGATTCAGACAAGTTTATCGAGTTGCTCCAAATAATGGATGAGTCTTTGAGTACAAGGACATTTCACCTAATCGAAAGGTGTAGTTAACTGCTGTCAAGTTAAACAAGAGTACTTTTTTATGATAGAAGAACCCAAAGAGCTTGCCCTTGTGTGAGAAAAAAGTAAAGAGATGCAACACAAGTGTCTTCCAGTACATTATGTTCAGGACGTTCATTAGACTTTAACACTTATAACAGAAGAACCTATCAATAGAAGAGTACACCATTAAGTTTGATAACTTATATTGATGTGTGAGTTTGAAGAGCTAGAGGAAAATATTATAGTTTGCTATCTTGGTGGATTGATACTATCCATTAGCATTGTGATGCAATTACAACTCAATTGGAATTCACGATATGTAGGGATCTTAGACCTGATGCTTGAGAAGCAGCACAATAATATGAGATCCACTCCACCTTTTACATAGGATTCAAATATTGGGTAGGGAAGGAAGAAAACATCGACCGGAGTGCTAAGACTTGCTCCTTGTGAGAAGAAGCCATCAAAGGAGGAAAAAAAGACTAATCGAGCGGGCACCCTCAAGACATTCACAATCAGGAAGCATGGGTATAATGCATCCAAGTGCCCAAACAAATGATGGATTCCTTTTACTAAGCAGGTTGTAATGGAAAAAACATATATTGGAGACTCTGGAGATGAGAACAAATGAAGAGAGTACCAACTACCTATAGATGATGATCATATGCTTGTGATTCAACAAGTTCTCCAAATTAATCCCAGAGTGATCAACAATGGCTTAGACATAATATTTCTCATACTCATTGTACCATGAAGAGACATGTGTGCAATCTCATTATAGATGAAGATATTTATGAGAATGTAGTGTCTATCAAAATGATGAACAAATCGACCTTCACTACTCAAAAGTATTCTCAAACAAATCGAGCTTCACTACTCGGATGTATTCTCAATCTTATTCTCTGATTTGGTTGAAAAAAATGAATGATGTTAGTCCTCACAAGATATATCAGATTGAATTTTACATTGAAGATAGACTATAACATCAAATGTGTTGTGATGTCATGTTTATGGGTGCATGCCACATTCTATTAAGCCGACTGTGGCAGTATGACTAGGGCACACTTCATGATGATTATAAAAACACGTGCTTATATTTTAAGGATATGGAACATATTGTATTTTTGCCTGTCAAGGAGTCAGTAATGCTCAGGCAACGATGAGAATTATAATTTCTCATGTTACATCTCTATAGGTTATGAGAGGTGCCAATTTGATTGGCGTTAATGATGTTGGAGGTTAGTGAGATGGATGAGTCAATACAAAAGTAGTATAGTCATTGTTAGAGGAGTTTTGAGATTATTCTGATTGATAGCCTACTGCTTGGATTACCACTTTTGTATGAGATAGAACATGCCACAATTTGTTGGATATGATTAGCAAAGTATGAGGAGCTATAGAAGTTTATTGGAGATCTAATGGTCTAAAGGTTAGTTTGTGAGAGTACTAGTCCTTGTGCTGTACCGACATTTATTCTACTTAAGAAAATTGAATCATGATGTATGTGCATTGATAACAGGGTGGTAAACAAGATCACAATCAAATATTAGTTTCTTATTTCGAGATTGGATGACGTATTAGATAATTGCATGGAACTTTTATAATTTTAAAGATGAATATGCCTTGTGGATACCGCCATATTTGAATGAGGCCCAGAGATTAGTGGAGACCGCTTTCATGGCGCGAGATGGATTATTTGAGTGAGGAGTTAGGCCTTATGGCCTATCCAATGCGATGAGCACTTTTATGAGGCCAATGAACAAGGTTTTTCAAATGTTTATATAAAAATTTATAGTTGTGCACTTTTACAATTTTTTACTGTCCAACCATTCAGGAGGAAGCATTTGCAGCATCTGTGACTGATTTTTGGAGTTTTTTTTGAGGCAGAGTAGCCATATGAAGAAGTGACTTCTTAACCCCGCAGACATGCATTCTTAGGTACATCATTTCAACGGCTGGCATTAAGATGAACATAGTTATGATCAAGGTTACCATGAGTTGGCCCAATATACAGTTATATACTCATATATATTAGATTCATAGACTAACTTCTTTCTATAGAAGGTTCATAAAAAATTTTAGCTCTATTGATACACCTTTTATAGAGCTCTCCAGAGAACCAACTTACTGATTTTTGATAGATTTTATCTGATTTATTACCTTTATTGTTGCCTTCTCAGTCACTCTATTTAAGGGATTCATTAGGCATGAATTAGGGCATCTGGAGGCAATCTTAATCAGTTTTAAAGAGAGATTTTCTAAGGTTTTTTCTAAGAAAACAAAGAAGGAACTTGGAGCAATCTTGTTTGGTGGGGTTAAGGGTTAAGGGTTAAGGAGAGAGTTTTTGAGAAGCTTTGTAGTTTCTTTTTGAGTTCTCTTCTCTTCTCGTCCGTGCTTTCTATTTTAAATATAATTAAGCTTTGTTTGTTGTTTGTGTTTGTTTTAGACATGAGTTAAAGCCCCTCTTATATGTGATTTATTTAGAATGCGTAAGTTTTTCTTTTAGATATCAATGTTATAGTATTGTGTTATAGTTTTTTATTTTGTTATACTGCATGTATTGCTTGGTTTGATAATAATTATTAATTATGTAGTTACTTATTAATAGTGTTGGAGATTTTTCTACAACCGATAGGCGGAAGATGAATTCGTCGTGAGTATAAATACTACGGTTTATGCATCGTAAGTTAGAGATAATTGCTACTATCTCGTGTGGTCATTTTTCGATCCTATGAGTTTTTATTGTTTTCATTGCATTAAATATGCCACCAAAAGGTAGGTAGGTTGTGCAAGCGAGAATAAAAATCTTAGGCTTGTGAAAATAAGATGTGGCATATTTAATGTGGCACCAGAAAAATCTTTCCCTTTGGTGTAGCTGTAGCCGATCAAGCCATTTCAAGTTGGTGTCAGTTGGTGGAAACTTTGCGTCATTGGCGAGACCGTGATAGTCCTTTCTGAATCTTTGTTGTTCAGCTCTATGGGGTCTTCCCGAGGATTGGGCTCAATGTTGATCTGTGAGATTCTAGTCCCCATAACGGCCTCGAAAATGGTGTTAATTTCCTGGGTTTTCCACTCACCATTATTGATGGAAGAAGAAACCTAGATATCCGAAATGTTATTCACGTTAATTGGGCAAGGCCATCTTTAGGAATTCTTGGCGCGCTGAGGTATATTTTGCTGTAGCGCTCAACTACATTAAAGGAGCAAAACTTCCTCGGGTCGCATGTCCTGGCTTGGCTGGGAACTGCTACTAATTTGGCTCACTTTGACATTTTGGAGACTAGGCGTGAACTAATAAGAGCTATATGGAATTGAGTGAGGATGATTGAATGGCTGGCCATCTTCTGTTTATATAGCCTTAATTGGTGCCGTGTCATTGTTGGTGGTGGACCTTACAAGATTGAAGTTGTTTCGTGTTTCTCGCTTGCCATCACTAGGTAAGAATCATGATGGAATCCAACTTTTTTTCATTTAGTGCATAAGAAGACAATAGTTATTCACCTGAAGCTAGCCTGACATCTTGGTATTTGGACTGAATCCTTGGCGCAAATTTTTTTTGTTCATTCTTTTTGAAAATATGACACTAAACAAGATACAATGGAGAAAAAAGATTCATGTAGCCGACCCCACATATTGTTGGGATTAAGTAAGGCTTTGTTGTTGTTATTGTATTCTTTTTGAAAGAAAGACTCAAAAAAATTTGTAAACAACATTTTTGATGAGATGAAAAGAAAGCAGAAAAAAAGAAAACAATTGGGTCGTTTCCCAATAAGCATTTGATTTTACTTGCTTACATCGCATTTTTTACGTGGCGCGTCCCTAAAGCGCCATCCCCAAATTTTTTTCGACGTTTCATCAAAGCGTCGCGACGGCGGTTTGGTAAAATTTGGGTAAATTGCAGGTCGCAGATTCGACCACACGGCCCGCATTTTGTATTTTATTTCATTCGACTTTTACTGCCCTACCCTCTCCCTCCCCTCTCTCACGATCGAGCTTCTCTCTCGATTCCCGCTCTCCCCTCTCTCGCGATTTTGTCCTAAAGGTAAGATTCCGGCTCACCTCTTCTCTGACACGCGAGTCTTTTGGCAAGGGTTTACTTATCTTGGTGGTTATTTTGCTTTCCTTATCCCCTCTATTCTTCGTCTCTTCTTGGCTCCTTTACTCTCCCTTGGCCCACACTATTCTCTACCGTTATCTATTCAGACATTTGATTTTTCGATGGTTTTAGCTTCTCTGAGTTCTACTCGGCCGATGATTTTCGTATGGTTGTGCACTCCATTGGATTTTTCTATTTCTGCGATTTTAGTTTTGCAATTCCTGTGATTTTGCATTGGTGTTGAATTTTCTTTATTTGTGATGGGGTGATGGCCTTTTCTGTGGATTTGGTAACGAAATTACTTGTAATGTCCTGTTGTTGGTTACTGTGATAATGATTCAACTGGTTGAGAAGGCAGTGCAGGATTTTAGAGGTTGTCTGATTTTGTTTTTTTGCGATTTTCTTTGTTGTGTGATGTGGTGATTGCTTGTTATGTGAATTTGGTGAGTGGATTGCTTGTGTTGTGATGCTGATTTTTTCGATTTTGTTAAGAACAGTATTGGTGTTATGATTACTGGTGGGTTGGCCGAATTTTGGTGGTGGTTAAAAAACTGGTTGTGTTTACTGTCACGATGAAGAAGATTCATGGTGGTGGGTTGGTCGAATATTGTTGTTGGTTGGTTGTTGGTGTGGTGTTGAGTTGTAAAGTGTGGTTGTGTGTTGTGTGGAGTTGTTGATTGTGTATTTGTGTGATTGTGTGTGGGGTGTGGAAGTGTGGAAGTGTGCAAGTGTTGGTGTGGTTGTGTGGTTGTGTGGTTGTGTGTTGTGTGGAGGTTGTGTGGTTGTGTTGGTGTACAATTGTGAAGTATGGTTGTGGAGTTGTGTGTTTGGAGTTTTGTGGAGTTGTGGAGCTGTGTGGTGTGAAGTTGTGGGGTGTGGTTGTGTGTGGTTTGGAGTTGTGGGGTGTGGTTGTGTGTGGTCTGGAGTTGTGGGGTGTGGAGTTATGGAGCTGTTGGTTGTGTATTTGTGTCGTTGTGTGTGGGGTGTGGAAGTGTGCAAGCGTTTGTTTTTGTGTGGAGGTTGCGTGGTCGTGTTGGTATGGAGTTGTGAAGTGTGATTGTGGAGTTGTGCGTGTGGTGTTTTGTGGAGTTGTCGAGCTGTGTGGTGTGGAGTTGTGGGGTGTGGTTGTGTATGGTATGGAGTTAGGGGGCGTGGTTGTGTGTGGTATTGAGTTAGGGGGCGTGGTTGTATATTTTTTTGGTTATGTGTGGGGTCACCGACACAAAATATGATGATCGTATGTGATTTCTACATATGCTTTACTTTTGTTTTGGCTGGTTGTGAATACTGCACATGACAGTCGTGTATTCGCTTTTTCGACAAGAAATCGAAAGCACAAGTTTTCTCACCCATTTCTATGTTTGTTCAACTATTAATCATATTTATATATTTTTAAAGTTTTTTACTAGCTATTGTATTTGCGATAGATAAATATTAGTTGGTCGACGTTGAACATTCCTTAGAAAGAGGGTATCTGAAGCCATTTCCAGATACAAAATATCACATTCCCGATTTTGAAAGATCCACCTATGTTGCTCGGGACAGGAAAGAAATGTCTAATAAGAGACACTCGTTCTAACGCGGTGTAATTGAAAAAATATTTACTGTGTGGAAAAAAATGGGTCATATTGCGTGTTATGCCAACATATCTATTTTCGAAACAGGTGCAGATTGTAGTGGCCATAATGATTCTCCACAACTATATTCGACAACATTCATGAATTGACAGAGACTTCAGCATGACTGACAATGATCATTTACACTTCTCGCCTGAAGTATTTGAGTATCACATAGGATAATTTATACCACAGACAAAAGTAGAATCACAAGAAGGTTGCACCCAAATTGGGGAAGGTGTTGGAAAAATGATTGAATTGAGAGAGCAGATTACAAACACCATTGTTGGATGCTGAATGAACCGATTTTTATTTATTTTATGCAACTCATGTTTATTTTCTTTCCGCTTTTATTTGATATTTGATTGTTTGAGTATTTTATACTATTTGTATGTATTTTTTTTTCATTTGCATTTCTTTAATTTTTGTTTTAATGAGTTTTAGAGTTCCATGATGAGAAGTTTGATCTTATGGGTACTTTTGGATGACCTGTTAGTCGCTGTTGGTTGGTTCGACATGTGATTCTCCACGAGCTTGGTATTACGTGGGTTAAAGACAACTGAGAACTCTTTTTCTTATAAGGTCTGCTGTTTTCTTGTAGTGACAGATTCGTTGGTTGACAGACATATTGAGTTCTTTGAACCTCATGACTGCACAAAATTATAATTAATTATATTTTTTACCAATTTCTACTTCTGTTATGACTAATGAATTGTCTTTTAGAGCATTCGGGAAGGATGAACTCGAGGATTTCTGGGACTTCAAAGTTCCCTGCTGACGTTAGGTCAGTCACATAACTACGAGAGACAGTTTTGCAGGTGCTTGTGGAGCATCACAGAGAAATTTGATTTCTTCCAGTGGGCAGACAGACTGGCAGATTCCACCGCCGAGAGTGATCGGGAATGAATAATATCTTTGAAGGACGGCATAACTCTTGACATACGCCATCTGCATTTTAAAAATAATATTATCATATTATTAAATATTATTTTAATAGTTTTTCTTTATTTTAGTAATCATTCATGATACTCACTATTCACTATTAAGTGAGGTGTATATCTTATTTTTTATAATGTTTTGAAGTGAATTTTTCCTTCTAAAGTATCAAATATATTGATATGACAATTCTGTTGCAAACAACGTTACTACACAGGAACAAAATGATCATTTGTCCCGCAACAACTGCAGCACAATTGTTTTCAAATGACAAAATACAAACAAACAACCAGTCAACTTATCTGCAGCAGTTTTCTGTGGCAGCTGCTGTGCAACAGCTTATCCTGGTTTTGTTTTACCCAATTAAGTAGATCACTCTTCATTGAAGATGACAGCTAGATGATTTCTGAAGTTGATCTTGTTCATTCAAACTTTTATGATTTTTTTTATTGGTTCGCTTACTTTGGGTCCCTTTTTTTTCTTCTCTTCTTATTCTTTTCCTGGAGTTCATGTTCCTTCTCATTGTTGCACTATTTTTTTCACTTTATGTTATTTCATTGGGCACTACTAGCCTTCTATTGACTTTGACTGAACTGCAGTTTACTTGTAAGAGTTCAACTTCTTTGTTGAGTTTAAAGTGTAATATACCTATTTGTATGTCTATTTGTGTCTTTCTAGTGGCAAGCAATGGACGACCTAAAATGAGGGGATATTTGGGTTCCTCCTCTCCCTATGTCTAATACCACAAAGTTTGCTAGGAGGATGAATTTTTCTATGTTCACTAGAACGTCTTCAGTAATACCTTCTGGTGGCTTAAGAAACTGTCTGCCAACTAAAGGGATAAAGAAGAAGCTCTGTAAGTTCGAGTTCTTTGCATATCGCCAACATCATCAAATTTATGCTTTCTTTTAGGTTGCAAGTGCATTGTTGAATTGTAGGTCACCTATGGTGCATGGAATGGTGAAACTACCAAAATCTTTCAATTTGGAGGGATGTTTCTTTTGTAGGAGGACACTGCACTCTTCTGTAATAGCAACTGTGTCTTCTTGTTCTAGCTTTGTTTAGTTCGATAATATTTCTTACATGAATTTGACAAAACTCGACATATGCTGCAGTGTATCTGTAAAAGGAATGTTAATATATACATATATATTTAAATACTACTAAAAATTTTGAAAATTGCTTGTCTATGTTATGTTTCTAAAGTCTGTGTGGATAAGACGATGGTGATATTTAAGGAGATAGATTATTTTTTAAGAGTTTGAACTACATGTTCTCTTCTTTGATTCCCTGATCTCCAGCTGTCGTCTATTGCATGCTTTCCCTTTCAGGATTTTTGCTCATTGGTTTTCTAGATCTGTTCATCTCTTCAATTCTTATCACTTTTGAGTGTCACAACCTTCATATGTTATCTCAGATTTACATTAGTGTTACTTGAAAGTGTTTATGATTGTCTTTGTGAAAATTCCTTTGCTAGTTGGCCTATTTGAACCTCAATATTTTGGAGTGTGCTGTCGTCATGTGTAGGGTTGTTTTATGTTGGTCTATGTTTGCGTCTGTTCTTACAAAAAAATGTTCCATTGTCTGAGGCAATTGTTCTAACTTCTCCGTTATTGACAACTCATCTATTTTCTGTTGAATCCTCTTGATTACTGATAGTTAGGTGGTTGTTGAAAGCAAAATACAACTGCGTATTTTGGGAGTTTTTCTAAGAAAAGTTTAGATGGTTTCTCCATCCTGAATTAAACATATTGTTGCATGGGTTCGTCTGCTGCTAGTTTTACTTGTTTTATGAAAAGGATTGTTTGCCTAATATTTGTTGTTATGACCTCCCCTATAGTGGTCTCAATAAAATAGTAGAGTGTGGATAGTATTGGAGATGAAGGAGGAGAGATGCTTTTCTAGCAATTCCATTTTAGCTATGAGAGCGATGATAGAATTAGAATCTTTCACTGCAACGACTAGTTTATTTATTCACTTTTGTTCAATATGCCATTTATAATTGTTCATTGCCATTTTTTCTAGTAGAACATAAGTTGCCTCTTGAGACTTGCTCATAAAGGTCCCTCTTAGCTGAACCTTGACTTTATCCTTTAATGAGAAAGGGAAGAACAGTTCAATAGTGTCGTTCGACATCCTGTTGTATTTGAAGGTGTCGTATATCTCCAAGAAGTTCATATTATGAGGGTTTAGATCTTCAGTAGCAATGCCTTTGAATTGCAAGTTTTAGATTATCTGTAAAGTACCAAGTTTGATTTCAAAGTTATTGGCATGTATATCTGGTTTTATCATAACTTGAGAGATTCCATGCACTATTGGCAATGCATGGTCACGAAGAGCTCTCGTCTCCATGGCCAAGTCATCACTTGTGTCATGGTATGTCGTTTCTCTTGCAATCAAGCATTCAACTTCTTGTTTTTTGTCCAAAGTTCATAAAAATGAATTCTATTTTTTGATTAGTGACAAGTGGTGGATCATAATCGTGCATCCAATGCAGGCGATCATAAAAAAACTCAAAACATCACATGCAAAACGAAAAATATTATTTAGCACAAAAAATATTAATAGAAAGAGAGAACACAAAAGAAATAAAAAGTTTTGTTTGAAGTAATAATTGGCTGATTTGGTTTCAATATTGTCGTGCAATACTTGGCAATGATGCCAAAATCTGATGTGGAAAAACGCACACATGCAAGAGCACATGATCATTCAAGTAATAAAAAGTAAGAGTATCATCCTACGATGATTGCTTAATAATCACTGAAATCAGATTAATGTATTATTATTCGAACAGTTAAATTAGAGTGGTGCGACAAATAAATTTAAAGTATAAAACAAGAGCGATTAAGTGAGCAAAATAGTATTTTCCTATGGAGTAAAATTATATTATAAGTGCTCTAGGGATTGGATGTCACTTGCATTTGTTAAACCAATAGAAAAGCCAATAGAAATAATGTCTAGATTCAAAAGTACTAAGGCCTGATCATGATGGACGCTAGCTTTCTCACATAAGCCTAGGTTTTTTTATTTTCTCGCACGACCTACCTATCTTTTGGATCTTTAAAAGAACTACACGAGGTTGTCACAGTTCTCTCTAACTTAC
This sequence comes from Phalaenopsis equestris, assembly GCF_001263595.1. Classification (NCBI taxonomy): domain Eukaryota; kingdom Viridiplantae; phylum Streptophyta; class Magnoliopsida; order Asparagales; family Orchidaceae; genus Phalaenopsis; species Phalaenopsis equestris. The sequence goes on from NW_018235487.1 coordinate 164,197, forward strand.
GGTACATCCACCATAGTGTTTATACTTACTACGAGTTTATTTTCTACCTCTTGGTTTCAGACTAACAGGTTACCACACAATTAATAATTCATTATCAAATCGAGCGAAGCATGCATTACAATAGAGTAGAAAACTAAAACACAACACTGTCACTATCCCATTAATATCGAGAAGAAAAACTTTGCATGCTAAATCCAACCCCTAGAAGAGGTGTTTTAGCTCATGTCTAAAGCAAACACAAAGAGCAAAAAGCTTAAATATATTTACAATAGTAAAACACAGAAGAGGAAAGGAGAAAACTAAAAAAAAAAGCTTCCAACAAACTCTCTCCTTATCCCTCAAGTCGACCACAAGATTGGCTCCAAGTTCCTCTTAAATTTTCTTAGGAAATGCCATAAGAAAACTCTCTAAACCCACTGGCTTGGGCCTTTGCAATTGAACCATACAACCTTCTTAATAGCTGTCTTTAGTCAATTTATGGAAGCAATCTGTGGAATGATGAACACGAGATGCGAACCTCTATACCGTGGTAGGTTATGTGTGAGGGTGCGACAAGCTTGCAAAGGATTATCAGGTGGAAAATTGGAGACGACAACAAGGTTTTGGTTCTCAGCTAGGCTTGGATCTTTGCTAAGGAGTTGAATAAGTGGCCCACATTTGTTAATGTGGATCCTACAGAAAATCTCCAGGTGGTTGATTTGTTTCGTGCCGATGGGTGGAGCATGGCGAGGCTTCAAACTTGCTTCAACTATTGTGGGAGCAAAATCTAGGTGGGGGGAATCGAGAGTATGGATACATCAGAGCTTACCCAGGTTCTCTCGGGGAAAACCATCACATCCCTTACCTATGCCGCATCTTTTGCTGAACAGGAGGGGGAATTTTTATGGATTCACAAGCTCACTCCACCCACATGAGCAATTTTTTTTGAAGGATCCCGCATGATGCTATTCCAACTTATAGCTAGCTCGCTGGCCGGAGGCTTGCGAATGACGGTAGGTGCCCTTGGGGTTTACCGAAAGAAAAAGATAGAAGTCATGTAACTGTGTTATGCAGAGCTCTCAATGAAACAATATGTATTCTTAGGAAATGGGGGCTTGACATTCCCTGCTTTGAATGCTTTGATGACATGATACAACAACTTAGCACTATCGATAAAATTTTCATTTCGATCTACTGGATTTTTTGTCATGTGGTTCACCGTGTTGGAGGGCAAGAAATGCGAAGAAACAAAGGATCCTTTCCTACTCTATGGTTGTGGCTGCTACGTTTTGGAGAATCTCACCAAGCCTCACTCTTCCCTCTTTCCCCTTCTCGGGGCACTAAGGTACTAGCCAATCTCAGCGGCTGTCCTTATCTTCCTTCTGGTACCTACCCCCCTTCTCTGGGTTGGCTCAAGGTGAATGTGGATGGGGCAACACTTCCTAACTATTGTGCGGGTACTAGTGCTATCCTCCATGACGAAACAGGTAAGCTTCTTCATGCGATGAGGAAACAATTCCTACATTGGGATTGTGGCCGAGTGGACTCCAACCGATATCTCTTTGGAAGAGATGTTTCAACCGTGGATGCGGGAGACTAAGGGCTTTATGATGGAAAGCGACAACACTAATATGGAGCAGAGGGCCTAGCTGGAGGACCCAGAACCTTGTTTCTCATTTAAGAGTTAATTGAGCTCGGTCAAAGATGATGTTGTTGCTAATTTTAATTGGGCTGAGTATATTCTTGTTCAAGCTTGCTTTTCAATTTAATATCGAATTTTAAACGAACTTAGATATGATGGAATCATGAAATCCATTGCATGCTTGTGCATTTATTTCCTTGTATTTATACTTGAAACGAATTCGAGTTCTGATTGTATTTTACTAAATGTAAGTTGTTTTATGTATTTGATTCATATATCCTCATCATTCAAATAAGTTCTCTTGTTTATAAAGAATGTTGATTATATTATTGTGCCTTAGTTTCTTAAAATCTTAATGTGAGTAAGAATAGTTAAAACTAAATCAATACAAATAATTATTTGCTATGGATAAGCTTCTTCTTTCTTGTACTCCTATATGCCACATAGTAAATTTTGGAATTAAGTATTTTTGTTGTAATAACATGAAATGAGCCTTATAACAGTAACAACTTTTAAACATCTTTCTGAGTTATTCATTAACTGTAAAGAAGGCACAATAATAAATGCCAGTAAACAATGTAGCTTTGGGTTATTTCATTTTTGAACAATACTTCCTTGGTTTAAAATATTTTAAATATGGTCATTCTTCTAATCTTAATAGCATGTTAATTTTGTATGGTAATAGGGGCGTTTATTTTAAGCAAGAGGATTTAAAACTTTTTGTAGACAATATTTATGTAGAAAAACTTTATTTTCATTTAATTGCATAATTTCTTTAATGAAAATAAAATGAGCCATAACTATGCCAAGCATTTAGTGAGAATTTTTTCGTAGCTGGGTTTGATAAGAGATCATTCATGTTCGTTTGATTAACTAAGTGAATAAGTTTGACTATAAATGCTTGATTGTTAAATGAATAAGCTTGAAGAGCTCCTTATTCATTTTTTATTTATATCCGTGAAAAATATATTTTAAAGCTTATGAACAAGCTCGTTAAGATGCTTGATGAATTGTTTCATTTAAAGTTCATGAATAAGTTTGTGAATAAGCTCAATTTAATGTTTATGAGTAAGATTGGTCAAAGCCTAATTTAAAATTTGTGAATAAACTAAATTAAAGCTCAATTTAAAATTCATTTATATTTAATCAAATTAAAATTTTAATACATTGTTCATAAAATAAGATAAAGACTTGTTTGTCTTGTTGCCTATTTATTGGGATATTTATATACTTATTTTAGTTATTCATTTGGTAGCTTGTTCATTTAAAAGCTCTTGTATTTTTTTAAGTTCAACAAAAGCTCATAAGCTATGAAACTCATTTGATTAAAAATAAATAGTTCAACACACTACTTAGTGGTTTGTTTGATAAGTCCCATTTAATTAGAAAATAAATAGTATGATAACACTAATTTTGATTTAACTGATAAAGGTCATTTGGATAGAAATTAAGTACGATGATGCTATTCGTTAATCTATTTGATAATGACTTGATTATTCTCATATGAAACAAACGTGACATTAAATTTTATATATAAGCTCAAGCTTCAACATAGTCCCAAAAACTCGATTTGAGCTCGAGCTCGGCTCAAACTCGAATTTTATAAGAAAGCTCATGCTTAAACACAACACTTGCTTGACTTGGCTCAATTCGTTTGCAGTACTACATGTGAGTTTATACATAACTCATTTTATTTTATTTTTCTAGAAATATCTCGTGAATTTACAATAGCAATGTGGTTTTTCATGCTAATATTATAATTTATTTTTATGTTAAGCATTAATTATATCATACACGATCCAATATTTGACATTAATATCTCTATTTTGATACAACATATTACAATCAGGAGTAGAATATAATTTTAGCAATTGGTGCGCTTTTTCAATTTTGTGATTATCAAAATATGAAGTAGTACCTCAATTATTTGAATGTGGCTAATCTGATTTCAGAGTATTATATTTTTCTAATTTAGTCCTCTGGCTATATAAAATCTATCCAAAATGATCCCTCAAATACTAAATATGGGTCAATTTGAGCGGTTGAGGGCCTAAATAAGATTAATTTTGTATCATAATTTTAACATGATATATTTTTGGGTCAATTTTGTATAGTTGGGGGCTAAATTAGAGAACTGTGTTGTTTTGGGACTAAATTAGCCATACATAAATGGTCAAGTGTTATTTTGGGATTTAATTTTATTGCTTAGGTGGGATTATTTGGTAAAGCTTATTTCTTTGTCCTTTGAGAATGCTGTAAGTATTATTAACTTTGATCTTGTATGGTTTTACCACGATGCTTCCTTTTGAAATGGATAATTAATGACCATATTTTTCATCACAAGTTAGCTTTATAAATTTAAGGATGATTATAGTATCTCCAATAAAGTTTTGATTATTTTGCATCTCTCTTCTGGACATTTACTATGAAGATTAGGATCCGTTTTTATTGCTTTGATGTGTTACTAGGCCAGGCTATTTTATTCAGAACTATATCAGATACTATTTGGGCACCATTTTTGATCGCTTAAGTAGTTGAAAGGAAATAAATTGAATAGAAACTAAGTAGGGAGATCATGAGAGAGAGGGGAGGAGTGAAGGAACCGAAAGGTATTTTTGTTACATGTATTTGTCTAATTTGGTCCTGTTATATTTTTGTTTCTTTTTTCACCATTTTTCTCGTCTTTTCTGCCTGGTTCATTTATTAATTCTACACAAGGAAAAAATATGTAGTCCCAAAAACAGGTTATGGTAACTTGTCTTCTATGTTTTGATACCACTTATTCTTGGATATTTCTTGTATTTTCTGTCGTGAATTCATATTAAGAATCCCATAATGTGGATTAGATTTGTGGAGTATTTTATTAAAATCAGCTTTTGAGTTGAGGTTAATGTGGAATATTTTCTTAAAATTAGCTTATGAGTTGAGGTTAATACTACCAATAATCCAGTTTTTTATTTGAAGTTTCTGTTTATCTTTTGCTTAGGAGAGGGTTTCCACAGAATTTATTTTTCTCTTTCCAATGGAACTTCACGCCTCTATGTGCGCTCTTTATATATTATTTGCAATTTTTTATTTCACCTTAAATCTTTTCGTATTTTAGAATTAATTTTGAAACATAACAATAGTATCCTCAATGTTTGCATCCTTAAACTATTGAATTGTTTCCTTTGTTTGGAGTGCTCAATATTATATTGCCATTGTGCAAAATTTTTTGGATTTTATTGGCATGACAATGACGAGTTCATAAGTTCATTTCTTGTTTTCTTACCTTATTTCAGTGGCTGACAAGGAGGCAGGCTCACGTGCATCGTGCTCAACATGGGATTCCTATTTCTGAATATGGGGTGAGATTTTATGGATTACTTGCAGTTTGGCCTGTTGTGTATTTGCAGAAGTTCGAATCTATCATGTAAATGTTACTTGAAGCTTATTGTTGGAAAGTATGCAAATTAAGTGCTAATATGGGAATGCTGTTGAGTAGTAATAGATGTATCATATAAAGAGATTGCTAATAATGTTATTTTACCAAATAAGTATCGAATGTCAAACACAGTCATATTTAATGATTAATCTTTAGGCATTTGTCATGGTGATATTCAAATTGAACCTGTTTAGGCAGTCTTATTTTTCTGACAAATGCTTTGCGGTTACCTTGTCATATGGGAAGAAGCAACTGAATCTATTGACGATATCATTAATATGAAGAAATACTGGAAGGGATGGCAAAAGGAACATTGGATGTCTAGTTGTGGATTTACCAAGCACCAACCACTATATCAGTAATCTTCCTTGAGTTGAGATTTTGAAAATACATTGTGAGGTGTAAAAAAGTTATGAAACTAAGAGGAGCTTTAGTAAGATAATGAATAGAGGAGTTGTTAAAAAAGAATCTGTGATATATATGAAATATTTGAGAGAGAGATTTGAAAAGAATAGATGATGCCTTTTCCTGTAATGGGACTGGGAGAACCATCAAGAAGAATTTCAAGGGGTAGAGAAGATACCTGGAGAGATGAAAATAGTTTGTTATTACCCATCATATCGATTGAAATAGATGAATTTAAATCCCATTGCATATCGATGAATATGATTACAGCAGCTTTAGAGGAAGGGACGAAATGAGATGCTAAGAAAGATGTCTTAGACTATAGATGCAATCAATAAACATTCCCAAAAAATAGCAATGGCTTCTAAGGAGGAAGTACTATAAGGTATTCATAGGGTTGGATTGATTATGAAGGAATAATCAAACTTTTCCCAACAATCTTCATGAGGATTATTGGTTTGATTGTAATGAGGCCAGGAAAGAGGACATTATGACTATGCTTACCATCAATTTGAAGTCTATTTGCACAATTTTTTGTCACCGCCACTAAAGCTAGCAACCATAGCTAACTGCCCAGGAGTCAGATGTTGAGGAGAGCTTAGTGACATGAATAATTTTATAGAGAGTGGTCATGAAGTTAGATATTGAAGAGTCTTCCATTTTTTGATATTAAATACCCTCACGGCAAGAATGCAAGCTGTGGATTTAGTTCTGTTTTTTCCATAAAGTAAAATAAATATTGAAGGGTTGGCACCGAAGTAACATGCCTTTTCTTCTTCCTAATGTATCATAATATGCCTCAGTTTGTATGTAATTCTGCTGAGAAGAGTAGGTTTTAGAGTAGATATAACGGGTATGAGAGATGCTACTTTCTTGTAAGTCAATTTTCTGGTAGGGTTTTGAAACTTGACAATATAGGCAACGAGGAGTTAAAACAATGCAATCGAATGCTTGCCACTTTGAACCGTTGAACTTTTTGTGATAGCTGATGAGAATATGAAGGGTTCACGACCATGGGAGATATTTGGCACCATTGAACTTAATGGTGGTAAATATGGTGAAGGATTTCAAATCATTAAGAGGAAGTTGAAAAGCTATGACATTGTGCAAGAGAGAACATGAAAACTGAGATTTAACTTGGATGATTAAGAATGGAAATGGTTGATGAAGTGATCATTACTTTAAATTTGGTGGAATAATGATGATAATGTGGGGTATGAAAGGGACGTGATCTTGATAATAGAGAAGAAATGCTAGGGTGGAGTGTTAGGGAGGAATGCAATAGGGATAACTTCATGGGCTTGGTATGAGAGCAGGATGAGGGATCATGACTGACAGCTATTTATGGTTCCTAGATGGTGTGAAATGATCAATGTGTTAGGACAATAGTAGGATAGGTAAAGGAGGGAAGCGTGATGGCGGCTGAAATCCAGCTCAATTGGCAGCTGGACAGTGGTCCAGCTGCAGGAAAAGAACATGATTCTGCTGTCAAAAACACTTGGCAGCAGGTTTGGAGAAGGAAGGTCCTTGGACATCTTGGAGAAATCATCACCTCAATCTAATCAGATTACAAACAAACCATGTGAGAGAAGTCAAATGATACAAAACTCCAAAAGAATAACAAGGAGAAAAAAATCTCCGAATAATATAATTCAAACAATAGTCACCAAAACTAGAAAATAACAACCTATAAATATTTCCAAGCAAAAATATTAATAAAAAAATGGGGTCCACTTGGCTTGATAGCAGTAAATTGGTGGGAAAGTTCTGCTACAGCTTTCAGGGGATAAAATTCCAACTCTTGCATCCATTAGCTCTGATTGTGAGAGGCATCCATCATCTTATTGCAATCTTCTTGGAGAATTGGTCTATCACCATTTGCTTAGTTGTGTTTTGGGTTACCCTACTATAAAGTCTATGCGCATGTCCATCCAATGTAACTTTGCAACTCGTACGTCGTTACAGACTCTATTTTGATAAAATAAATAATCATTTTTTGGCATATCAGAGCTGAAATTACATTTATCCTAGTACTTTCACGAATTAAGTCTTCTAGTATTGGCTCATCGAATTTATTGTCTTCTCATACCACCAATTCTAGTTATATTGGCAGTTCTATTAAAGCATGTAGAAGGTGTCCGTGGTGCTATAGTTTTAGACTCTATATGAACACCCATTATCTCAGAATCTTTCCAAGATAATAATATGTTGTGCTTTCAATCCTTGGTAAAGAAATATATGTTCTTGTAACCATCTTGACGTGTGCAGTGATTGTCTGGTTGCAAGAAAACAGTAGGATTGTGTTGTCAAACACTCGGCAGTAGGATTGAAGAGGGAGGAAGGTCTTTGGGCGTCCCGAAGAGATTATCACATTGATCCAATCAGGGTATGACACATCACCTGAGAGATCAAAGGATACAACACTATAATAGAGAAAATAGGGAGAAAAAAAAACCCCACATAACATAAACTATGCAAAAGTCTACAAAACCAGAAAGTAATAGCCTATTAATAGCCCCAAGCAAAATAACCCAAATTCTAATTCAAATAATATAAAAAATTAGAGCACACAATGCCAGGAGGCAATAATTTGGCGAGACGGCGAGAAAGTCTCGCTACAACTGTCATGGGACCAATTTTCTGCTCGTGCAACCGGGATGCTCTCATGTCCTGCTCACATAAGCGGGAGATGTGGGCCCGAGGTTGAACTTGTGGGCTTGAAACATGATTACTACAAGGGATGCTTGTGATAGTGGTGCCATGGGTTAGGAAGTGGGAGAAATAGGAGTTTTTTTTTTTTAGTTTAGTGGAGGGTTACTAGAGTTAGTACTAGTTTTTCTCTAATATGTTGTTGAAGGAAAATGTTTTTTTTTTTTTTTTTTTCAATAAAAGAACCCACCCCCCAGATAAAATAAAGGAATAAATAAAAACAATAAAAGAACCCACCCTCCAGATAAAATAAAGGAATAAATATAAATTTCCAAGGTACATTCAAATAAACATGCTCCATTAACTTTACATAGTTTTGCTTCCTAATTTGATATTCCCTAGACTAACAATTTTGATTTTAAGAGTTCCTTGTGGAGTCTTAGTTGAACTCAAAGCTCATATCTAGATGGAAAAGACAGTTGACATAAGAAAGTATCGGTGACAGAAAGAATTAAACATTTTAAGTTATTTTCATAAATTTATTTACCTTTGCATACAAATGGGATTGATTTTCCACCTTTTGTAGGATTCTATTGGCATTAAAATTTAAAATGTTGTGTTAGCACGATTTTTCTTGAGCTAATTAAGCCGAAGAATAAATACTAGAATTTGATAGTCAGATATGTCTTTGCCCAATGGAGCCTTAAAATTTACCATGCACAAATAATTGAGTTAGTAGAATCAGTATTAGGTAGCTGATATAAACTAATGATGCTTATTTGTACCAAAATTGTGTGATACGAACCTCAGATGAATAAATGTTGCTAGTTTCTTACTTAAGCATGACAAACATTTGGGGGCAACATAAAAGCCAAATCTCAGTATTCAGTCAACCATTTGAATAAGATTAAATAGCAACATCCAAACAAAAGAGAGAAACATTAAAGAGGATTGTTTTATGCCAAAGGAATTCGGATATAGATTTGATATTCTCATTTGACGAGGATTTTGAGTTTTTTAGTTTAAAATTAGTTTCAAAGGACTCCTTAATAATTTAGTCTTCTACACAAATATTTATAGTAAAATATTGATTTTGTCTACCTGCACAAGGACGAGCATATTCTAATTTGTTAGCATTCCAACATCTTGTAAGTGAATTCTTGAACTTGGGATAATGAGTGAAGCAAAAAAGCAATAGGCAATAGAGATGCTAAAGGAAAATTTCTAAAGAAACTATCATTTAAAAAATAGTTAAAATCCTACTATTAAGACCCTAAAACATTATGTCTCACTAAATCATTATGCTTCTTTTTTGTTATGCAAATGAGTGTAATGGTGCTCAATGATTTTCACACACATATATCTTCTCCCAACATGCAACACTGCATTTATTTTAGTATCAATCTATGTTGTGATCTATATTTGGCCCCATCTCCTTCAACAAGGCTCTCAACAATCTTTTTTGCTCCCAGTCCATCTCCAATAGAACCCTTGCTAGATTTTTTTGTTCTACAAGTTCTAAAGCTTCCAATTTTAATAATTTGATGAAGTAGCTTGGCCATAAGCATCTTCCACAAAATAAATTAAATGAAAAGTTTTACTTCTAGCATGCAAAATGTCTGTCAGGTTTGAGAATAGGGCAGGATAATTATATTGATAGAAAGGAGGGTTTAAATAGATCAGATATATATTTGCACTGAGCTAGATAAATGGCCAGAGATGACCGAGCAATTCAATACCTAAGAAGTACCGGAGTCACCCCATGTCCTTCATTTCAAATGAAGTAGCAAAAATATTTTTTAGAGACTCCAATATTGGTAAATAATCACTTGTGAGTACAATATCGTCAATATAGACGATAAGGATAGCAATTTTGCCACTGGACAAATGCCGAAAGAAGATAGTATAACCTGATTGGGCCTGAGAAAAATCGTGACCTATTACAACCTTTGTGAACTTGCCAGACCAAGCCCTTGTGGATTGCTTCAGTATGTATAAGGACTTCTGCAGTGGACACACTTGTCCTCGGGGAACAATAGAGTCAAAACCTGGAGGGAGGCACATGTACACCTCCACTGTGAGATCTCTATTTAGGAAAACATTTTTGACAACTAGTTGTAGCAAGGGCAAATCTAAATTCAAAACAATGGAAAGTAAAACTCGATAGTGTTTAATTTAACAACCAGAGCAAATGTCACCTTATAATCAACTTCGTATGTTTGTGAGTAACCTTTGGCGACTAATTACGCCTTCTTATGTTTAAAGGATTTATCAAAGTTAAATTTAGTGCTAAAATTGTAGCGACACCTCGCTGCATTTTTACTTAGAGGAAAGTCCACAACATCCATGTTTGATTTCGCTGAAGGGCATTTATTTTATCCATTACTGCAGTTTTCTAGGAAGGGTCAGCTAATGGTCAGCTAATGCTGCTTCAAAGTAGATGGAAGGTGATGATTCGTCAGGTCAGTAGCAAACGCGTTATAGGTTGGCGATACACTGTGGAAAGAGATATTATTCCATGGAATAAAGAGAGCTTGTCTGATTACATACATCAACAAGAGAACTCACCTCCGCATTTGGAGTGGTGTCAATTCTGGGGATGTCACTCGGAGTGGATTCCAGGTCCTGTAAAGGAGTACTAGGCTCCAGAGTTGGAAATTGAGTGCGTCGAGTATAGACACGAAAAATGGGAGGAGGTTCTTGTCGTTTGGTAGGTGTTTGATCCAAAGGGAAAGATGGCTCATCGGATATAGTGGTTGGAGAATGGATCAGATAAGGAATAGTGTACAAGAAATAAAGCTCCCCCTCACTTGAGGACGTGACAGAGAAGTAGGAAATATTTTCAAAGAAGGAGACGTCGAAACTTATATAAAGTTTATTTATGGTAGTATCAAAACACCAATAACCTTTTTAAGTGGCAGAATTTCCGAGGAAGACACATTTTATAGACCTAGGATTAGGGGTACTGTTCCGAACAAAGGTCGTGCATCCAAAAATTTTAGGTTCAAGAGTGGTGAAAAATTGGTTGGCAAGAAAACATGACATCAAAATTGCTTGTGAAGTTCTAAAGTTGTGAATTTTTGTGTGAATTATATTGATGAGATAGGCAGTGGTAAGCATGACATCTTTTCAAAAAATTTTTGGGACATTAGATTGAAACATAAGAGAGTAAGTTGCTTCGAGAAAATGTCAGTTTTCTCTCAGCTACTCCATTTTGCTGATGTATGTCCGCACATGAGCTATGATAGAGGATGCTCTTACTTACCAAGAAATCACCTAAAATAGAATTAAAGAATTCACGGCCATTTTAAGAATTATTCTGACCAAAAATAAAAGAGAACTAACATCATTAAGATCATGTTGAAGAAAATTATACCGAACTTGATAGAATAAAAAACCCTTCAGATCTAATATTAGTATTAACATTAAGTTTAAAATTTTTTTTGACTTCATCTAAAGAGAGAATAACCCTGTTTAATATTATCTTTAATTATTGAAGTGGGGGTAAATGACCAGTGAATCTTTTAAAGATTTAAAACCTTTCTAAACATGTATTATAGTAAAACTTGGAAAAAAGAATTTAGATCTTGAGATTTAGCCCAAGAATAGTTGAGCTTTGGTTATGATAAATTTTATTACAAGTTTTTTTTTCTTACCAATGTGATAATATTTTTTGTTTATATTACCTTTAAATGTTTCATTATTCTCCAACATTTGATTGAAAAAAACTCAGACAATTATGATTGTTAGTTCACTAACTGCTGTGCTGATGAGATAATATCGGTCAGAGACGAGTATACCAGAGCTTACTTCCCCAAACAATTGAGATGTTTACATTGCTAACCACTGTATCGACGGAATAATATCGGATTGGAGGCATGTAAGGGCATTTGTATCTTTGTTGATTGTGATTTTTACATCGCTAACCTCTATGTCAATGGGATAATATTGGCCAAGAGTGTGATAGGTTTTGTTGACAGTGATATTTACAAAGGCAGATATGTATGTAAAGAATGTAAAGTAAAAATCTTTAAAGCAAATACATAGAGAAGACTTAAATATTTTAATTAGGAAAGGATTATTGATACATGCACTATTTATAAGATTTCTTATGAAAATATGAAAGACCACATATTGATTTCTTTTCTTGGGTTACTGTGGTTTAGAACTGTGATTACTTATGAGTTATCTTTAAATAATTCATTATGTTGCTTTAATATTATTTTTAGATTTTAAGTATTTGAACAAAATGAATAGAAGATGAACAAATATGTATAGGAGGTGAGAACAATCAGAAAGGTACAAAATTCTAATTGTTACTTTTAATTGGTTTCTTTAGTGCCTTTTTCATGTTTGTTTGAATATTAAACAGTTAGTAATAGAAATAGAATAATAGAAATTTGATTTTCACAATCGATCGTCTGTTCTTGTCTTGATTAATTCCAAGCCCCGAATGGGTCATGAAAAAAGTGGTATCATAGCAAGAGGTCTAGATTAATCAACATGAATCTTAATAAAAGAGCCAATAGGATAATTAAGTTATAAATAATAAAATGTAAAAAACTATAATTGAGTTTAATTAAATTATATCGTTGTTATTTCAGAATTATGGATGATCATGAGGAAGAGATCAGAGGTGATAATGTAGACTTTGTTGTAACATAGAATGTCACAGTTAATGCTAGTGACTTCTCTGTATGATGAATGTTGTGACTCAATTGATTAAGAATTCTCAATCTCAAATGAGTAGCAGTGGAGCAACAATTGGTAAATAATTGAAGCTCTTTCAAGATATGAGACCACCTTTATTTCTAAAGCAGGAGGGCTGGTGGAAGCTAAAAATTGGTTATTGAAAGTGGAGAAGATTATTGATAGGTTATGTTTGCTATAGAGGAGAGTCACCTTGCCATATTTATCTTTGAAGGTAATGCTCAAAAATGGTGGCAATGTCAGATTCAGGAAAAGTTTGGAGGTAGAACTAACCACTTGGTGCAGTGGGATGAGTTTGTTAGAACTTTCAGAGATTGTTTCTTACCACTGTCAACTAGGAGACAGATGCAAGATAAATTCATTAGGTTGGTGCAAGGAGATCGATTAGTTATGCAGTATGAAGCGGGGTTCACTATGTTATCGAGATAGATATGCACCACAGCTCGTTCCAAATACAGAGGAGAAATGCCACAAATTTCTTTTTGGATTGAAGGATTCGATCAAGCAACCACTAGTGCCATTCGGGCTTAAAGACTATTCAGTACTAGTGGAGAGGGCTAGGCAGGTGGAGATTGATTTCCAATAGGCTTAAAAGCGTAGAAATTTGCATAAGAGGGAGAGCTCAGAAGAAGCGACACTAAAAATTCATTCAGAAGGAGTTTATTGAGAAGAAGATAAAGTCTTACACTGGTGGAGCTACTAGCCAGGCTGCCAAGAACGCTATACAACCTTATGTTAAGTGTGGGAAGTAACATCATGATGAATGTCTATTTAGCATGAATGTGTGTTACTATGCAAACAACTAGAATATCAAAGTAGAAAGTGTCCTAATTCTATTTAGAAATCTACATCAGATGTTAAGCAAGGAAGAAATCCATCTTTGAAGAATCTTCATAAAGAATCTACTTCTAGAAGTGGTCAGTAGAGGATAACAGAAGCTGGTGCTGTGACTTATAAGAAGAAACTAAGGCAGAATATTTGCCCAAGAGTTTATTCCTTAACTCATCAGGAACCTAATGTGCATGTTGCCACTGGTGTTGATGCATAATTTGATGGATGAATTATCTTTTAGGTGCTATGTTGGATTTATCAGATGTGTTGTTTATCTCACATGCTTTATAACACTTATTAAGAAACAGACTTTTATAATAACTTTATGTTTCATCCTTGTTAGATATATAGAGAAAACAACAAAATTTTGACGACTTAAAATATACCCCAAATTTTACTTCTCTTAGATAAAATTCTATTCGTCAAATCGATCAATTCAATATAAAATATAATATATTTATTTTGATTGAATTTGGAGATATAAGATTTGAAAGCTACAAGTTTAAGTAACTTTAATGGAACCCTTATTGTTCCTAATCTCCTATACATGCACAGTAGCCACCGACTTACCTCACGATATTTATCATTGGTTCGATCAAATGGGACTCTACAAAGCTTCAAATTCCTCCCCTCCCAATTTCCTTCTCCCTATCTCGTTCGCTCTTGACAGAAGGGCTTTTGAGTGGCTCTTGAAGTTAAAGTCGCGAGCAGAGCACAACTGCGAACCGCAGCGGCACCTGCAGTAGGAGAGCGGCTTGTCGAGAGCCTAGGCCGCGATTCCGTGTTTTGAGACGAAATCAATAAGTGAAAAATTGATTTTAGCGCCATTTGAAACTTTCATTTCGTTCTTACTTTCATTTTAAGATTTGCCTCATTTTTTATGCTTGTTCTTTTTTAGTAGCTATCAAAGGCGCTGAACTTGTGTCGAAAGCATTGTAAGTTGTTTACTAGTTTTCGTAAGGGCCTTAACACACAATCAGTGAAAGAGAAGAGAGGATTGATAAGATAGGAGGAGAATTAGAAGTTTTTGCAGCTGCGAAAGTTTGGACTTGTGCCGAGAAGCCTATTTGAGGTATAAGAAAGTTATTTATTTGGGTTAAATTACTTTATGAGCCGAAAATTCATAAAATCTTAAGATATTTACAGATTTCAGGCTGTTTACTCGAGACGGCGAGTTCAATACAAGAGTGTGGAAGGTAGCTGCAGGACCGCTCCGTAAATTTTCGATAAAATAATCATTTGCTAACTTAAGAACAATAATTTGATTAATGGAAATCACTTGAATCTTAAAGTTTTATTTTCTATTCAATAGGTTATTAAGATTAATATAAAGGTTATTGCAATGTCCACCTAGTTATTCAAGATTAAGAATTTAGCGTGACAACTGAGGCAAATAATTATATTTCTAAATTTCTGTAATTTTCTTTATTTCAAAATATATGTTGATTACATGTAGTTTTAATTTGGTAAACTTTTATTACAGTAAATTTTTCATATTGTTAGATAGAAATATATGTATGATAGAAAGGATATACAAAATATGTATGAAAGATATGCATAAGATGTATGATTTGTTTGATATATATGATGTGCAAGATATGCATGAGATAAAATATACATAGTACGAGAGATGCATGATGAATAATTTCACAGCTGAGTAGATATGCATGTTAGAAGATGCATGGAGATATCTCAGAATAATGTATGTTATGAAGAATGAAATAATTTATGTATGAATATTTGTATGTGCATGTTCAAAGGAGGATTTCACCACCTAATGGTTAGGGACACTAGTGTACCAATGTGCTTACAATCAAGGGGCAATTATGATGGTTAGTTTACTAACCGCTGTGTCGACAGGATAATATCAGTCAGAGGCCAGTAGACCAAAGTTTACCTCACTATACAATTGTGATATTTACATTGCTAACCGTTGTGCCGACGAGATAATATTGACTAGAAGGCAGGTAAGGGTCTTTCTATACTAGACGATTATGCTATTTACATCGCTAACCGCTATACCGACGAGACAATATTGGTCAAGGATGTGTCAGGTTTTGTTGACGGTGATTCTCATCGAGATAAATATGCATGCAAAGAGTATAAAAAAAAAGTAAAGATAAAATAAGTGCATAAAGAAGACTTGAACATTTTCATTTAGAAAAGGGTCATTGATACATGCATTATTATATATAAGATTTCTTATGAAGATATAAAAGACTAGCATATTATATGATTTCCTATAGATATGAAAAACTAGCATGCATATTGATTTCTTTCATTGGGTTACTGTAGTTTAGAACTATGATTATTCTTGGGTTATCTTTAGATAACTCACTATGTTGTTTTCATATTATTTTTAAATTTTAAGCATTTAAATAAGATGAATAGAAGATGAGCAAATGTGTATAGGAGGCTAGAACAACAATCATAAATGTATAATTTTTTACTTGTTAATTTTAATTGTTTTCTTTAGCGTCTCTTTCATGTATATTTGAATATTAAATTGTTAGTAATAAAAAATAAAATAACAGATAATTGATTTTCACAGTCTAACTGTTTATTACAATTTTAATTAATTCCAAACCTCGGGTCAGGTCGTGACAGTGCAAAATCGCCTCCACCAGTCGACACATCCTTAGCGCATGCTTCCCTTCTACCTATAGTGGGGCCCACTCTTTATCCTAAAACTGTTTATCTGTTATTTTCTGCATTCTAGTTTAGTATTTATTAATTTTTCTAGCAAGACTTCCGTCGGAGTTCATGGTTTCCCTTATAGCGCTGTATCCGATGACGAGTGGTGCTCCGACTATAGCTTATATGAGTTGATGATTATTCTTGACCTTTCTACTCCTTCACAACCTTCTCTTCACTGCCGCCATTATCGTATTTGCTGCAACCACTCTGAAAACAACCTTCTTGTTATTATCCTGTAGCCGCCTAGCACCTAACTCCCTCCCACTTTGCTGCCATTTCTCACCACTGCTTTTCAGCATCCAACCAATCCCTCTTCTATCACCTAATTGCTGTCCCAGCCTCCCGGAATCCCTTCCCCACATCATAGTTGTTGTCCCAACCTTGCCGAACTAGTTCCCTGCCACCTAATCGCTGTCCCACCACGTACAACCTGCACACCGCAGTTCACATCCCCCAACTTTCTTTTTGCAGCCGACCAGCACTCCCCTTCACCTTCCTAATTGCACCCACGACCTGCTAGAAACCAAGAATCAGGGGATGGGGCTAAGTCCAGCGCACGGGCTCGATAATTACCATATAGGTTCATCTCGATCCAGATGCAATTGGATTGGGTGGACTTCCTTAGCGCATGCTTCCCTTCTACCTATAGTGGGGCCCACTCTTTATCCTAAAACTGTTTATCTGTTATTTTCTGCATTCTAGTTTAGTATTTATTAATTTTTCTAGCAAGACTTCCGTCGGAGTTCATGGTTTCCCTTATAGCGCTGTATCCGATGACGAGTGGTGCTCCGACTATAGCTTATATGAGTTGATGATTATTCTTGACCTTTCTACTCCTTCACAACCTTCTCTTCACTGCCGCCATTATCGTATTTGCTGCAACCACTCTGAAAACAACCTTCTTGTTATTATCCTGTAGCCGCCTAGCACCTAACTCCCTCCCACTTTGCTGCCATTTCTCACCACTGCTTTTCAGCATCCAACCAATCCCTCTTCTATCACCTAATTGCTGTCCCAGCCTCCCGGAATCCCTTCCCCACATCATAGTTGTTGTCCCAACCTTGCCGAACTAGTTCCCTGCCACCTAATCGCTGTCCCACCACGTACAACCTGCACACCGCAGTTCACATCCCCCAACTTTCTTTTTGCAGCCGACCAGCACTCCCCTTCACCTTCCTAATTGCACCCACGACCTGCTAGAAACCAAGAATCAGGGGATGGGGCTAAGTCCAGCGCACGGGCTCGATAATTACCATATAGGTTCATCTCGATCCAGATGCAATTGGATTGGGTGGACTTCCTTAGCGCATGCTTCCCTTCTACCTATAGTGGGGCCCACTCTTTATCCTAAAACTATTTATCTGTTATTTTGTGCATTCTAGTTTAGTATTTATTAATTTTTCTAGCAAGACTTCCGTCGGAGTTCATGGTTTCCCTTATAGCGCTGTATCCGATGACGAGTGGTGCTCCGACTATAGCTTATATGAGTTGATGATTATTCTTGACCTTTCTACTCCTTCACAACCTTCTCTTCACTGCCGCCATTATCGTATTTGCTGCAACCACTCTGAAAACAACCTTCTTGTTATTATCCTGTAGCCGCCTAGCACCTAACTCCCTCCCACTTTGCTGCCATTTCTCACCACTGCTTTTCAGCATCCAACCAATCCCTCTTCTATCACCTAATTGCTGTCCCAGCCTCCCGGAATCCCTTCCCCACATCATAGTTGTTGTCCCAACCTTGCCGAACTAGTTCCCTGCCACCTAATCGCTGTCCCACCACGTACAACCTGCACACCGCAGTTCACATCCCCCAACTTTCTTTTTGCAGCCGACCAGCACTCCCCTTCACCTTCCTAATTGCACCCACGACCTGCTAGAAACCAAGAATCAGGGGATGGGAGTGATTCATGCTTACCATTAATAATTACATTAAGGATTGTGTGAAAGACATTTTGATAAGCAGTTGGAGGAGATCACCATAGAGGAGGAAGCGGAAGAAGAGATTTCCGAAATTAGTTTCCATGTTATTTCATAAAATACAACACTTCAGACCATGCATTTTTTTTGGAAAAATTGGAGATTCTGGGGTTACAATATTGGTGGATTCCGGTAGCACTCATAACTTTTTGAATTTTAGTTACCAAAATGAGAATTTATCCTACAAAGAAAAGAGAATTCTCGGTTCAAGTGGCAGATGGAAATAAGATGAAAAGTGAAGGATTGTGTGAAAGACTCCCTATTTTAGTGCAAAAGGTTCAATTCCACATAGATTTTTACCTTTTACCAGTGGAAGGATGTGATGCTGTTTTTGGAACTCAATGACTTAAAAAATTGGGTCCAATTATTTGGGAATTCAATGATCTATGGATGTGGTTTTGGTGGGAGGGGAAACAATAGAGTTACGTGGGACCATAGGGCCGAGCAATAAAATCATGGCTGATCGTGATCTAGAGGAGCAATTGCGGAAACGAAAAAGAGCTTTTTTATTACAATTCAATTCCTTAAAGTTGGGAGAGAAGCAAGAAGTTGCAGCAACCAATTTAAATCCAGATTTAATGGCTATTTTGCAGATTTAATGGCTATTTTGCTATTTTGAATCAACATTCGGCTATATTTCAAGAGATTCAAGGCTTGCCACCTCAACGATCTCAAGACCACAAAATTCCGTGGGAAAATGGAGCCAATCCAATCTCATTCAAGCCTTATCGGTATTCCCATTTCCTCAAGCTATTCTGGAAACTCGCACAAAAGGTGGAGAAATTGAAGTACTTGTTCATTGGCAAAATTTTTCTCCTGCCGAGTCCACATGGGAGAATCTGACAGAATTGAAGAAACGTTTTTTCCTTGAGGACAAGGAAATTTTTAAAGAGGGAAGAGTTTTCATGGACCAAGAATCAGGGGATGAGAGTGATTGATGCTTACCATCAATAATTACATTAATGTTATTTCAATCAATGTAATTTCCTTTCAATAAATTGGTGCTAGAATTATGCGATTATAACTTTCCTTTCCATAAGAATACGTTATTGCATATTCCATCCAAAGGTTGTTCGACTATTTATTAGCTTGAGGCCAATAATGAAGATTATCTGATAAGTATTATTTCAACCTTGTGTTAATTGAGAGTTGTGGTTTTTCTCGAATTAAACCAACTAAAGAGGTCGAGGATCCCTCGAAGTATCCTATAATATTACCAACATAGGTAGAGCACGCAAGGACGATCCTTGTTCTCTACCCAATCACATATCCGCTCAAGGTCGCAAACTCTGACACGTAATACGACCACTCTCATCCTTTTTACCGGTCACCACTCTTGGGATATGCTTTAGTTGAGCTTGTTTATGTTTATTGTTTTATTTCTCTTTTGAGATCGTTTCATTGTAATCCTATTTGCTTTGAGTAATAATATGTTCTTTACTTATTGTGGTTTGGGTAAACTCGAGTATCATTTGATATCAGAGCTAGCTTAATTTTGGTCCTATCTAAAAGTTTCCTAGCATCCGTCATACCCAAGCCACCCCAACCAAAAATTTATCATTCACGTCTTCAATACCCTCTTTCAATCCCCCAAAACCCAGCCATGCCATCAAGAATACATGCCTGAACTTACTCGGGATAGAGCGAGATGTCCTTTGACTTTAGCAGAGACTTGTAGAGATTGATGACAAGACCTAGGGGGAGATTACTCTCGACCTTGATATAGAAAATCGAAGAGGAGAAAGGGAGGAGGATTTGAATCCCTTCCATATGGAGGACTTCATTGATGAGGAAGGTAGGCCCCAACACTTCGAAATTCATTGTCGGAGGAGGCCAAGAGAAGAAACAACATATGGGGGACAGATTTCAGAATAAAATTGGATCAACTAGAGTTTGATGGGGTATGGATCCGAACGATTTCATCGAATGACTACTGTCTGTTGAGAGAATCTTCAAGTATAGCAAAGTTCCACAAGATAAGAGGGCGAAGCTTGCAACCATCAAATTGAGAAAAGAGCACTTCCTGTGATGGGTAAATTTGCATAGACAGAAAGAGAAGACAATGACAAAATTACGAAGTGAGAGAAGATAAGGATGGAGATGCAAAGAAAATATCTACCACCTCATTATCACCAGATTATGTTTTTGAGACCATCACCTACAACAAAGACCTTATCGGTGGAGAAGTTCATGATATAGTTTGACTAGTTGTGGCTGGTGTAAGTTGGTCGAGCCAGAGAAACATATCATAGCCAGATATTTGGCGGGCCTGACGCCAGCTATCTGCTTCATTGTGTAGTTGCAACCCTATTGGTCACTGGAAGATGTCCAAACCTGAGAATTGAAGGTGGAGAGACAATATAAACAGAGTAAACAACTGCTTCCATTCTGACAACCACTCATAGTTGGAGACATCAGCAGGAGATATCTCAGGGAGTTGAGAAGACTAGTCAGGATAAGGACAGATCCACTCAAGTTAGAAGCCTGAGAAGAGTAGCACACCCACAAAATTCCGACCCATAAAATGCTTCAGATATCATGGATTTGGGCACATCGGTTCCAGTTGCCTGATGAGCCGAGTTGTGTACTTTACCGAACATAATGTAGTGGAGCAGGTTAGTGACAAAGAGGCAGCTGACGAACACGGTGTGGTGCTTTATCTTCCAATGAATAAGGGCGAGATGATCGTGGTTTGAAGGGTCCTATAAACTGAGAATACGAAGGTGCAATAGTGACTTCGTCACAACTTATTCTACACTCGTTTCATTATAAAAGTAAAGATAAGCAGTCTCATCATCGATGAGAGGAGCATCAAGAACGTAGCATTTGCACAGATGGTGAAGTTGAGCCTCATGACTTGGAGACATTTTTGATCGTATTCTCTGACGTGTTTGAATCAACATTGACAAGAAGTGTCTCGTGCAGTTTTCGATTGGAAGTCAGTTGTAGGATCAGGGGTGGTGCAACGTGGTGCTCATGGACGCCTGCCAACTTTTATTTTGGAGGCCATGACAGTTTGATCGAAGGACTCTGTACGATGGCTTCAAAAACACTTACCACCAAAGATATTAAGCGCATCGTCCTTTGAGTTCATGTGAAGTTCGAGATCACATATGTGGACATACTAGCAGAGACGTGACGGTGGGATCAGTCTTGATGGCGATAGAAGATGACAGGACTGAGTCGCCGACATCAGACATAAAGCAACCCCTACAGAGGTAGTTTCAAAAAATTCTATTCGATAGTTTACCGCCATGGTTGCCACCATTCTGGGAGATTCAGGCTACCCTCACTTCAGATCAGGTTGAGCCATTCTTGGGTTACTTTTGGAGGATTGAACAATATATATGTGACATGCAAACCCAGTTCAATTCACTAGTGAAATCTTAGAGGATTGCATTGATATGAGTTGTTGCTCGCAAATGGGGAAAGCTCTTCAAGTGTTTTGGGAGACGGTGCTATCGTCAATGGGATCCACGAGCTTCTTGGGTCACAGTTGAAGACCTTTAGCCCTGAAGGTCACACTAGCTCCATCACCGGAAACCAACAAGCAAAGGCTTCGACTTTGAGAGATGAGGTCGAAGCTCCCCCAACCCTGCGAGATTGATGCTGGCGCGGGGGCACCTATACCCGTTGGTGAGGGGGTGCCTCCACTCGTCAGTGCGTGGGCGTTGATTCCCGCACGGGTGTTGTACAAGTCGCATGAGTTCGACTCGATCCTGGCAGAATCAAGATCAAGGGGACCTCCTTAGCGCACGGTTCCCTCCTATTTGGAGTAAGGTCAACTCCTCTTTACTCTAAAACTATTTATATGTTATTTTATGCGTTCTTGGTCAGTTTTTGATTGAGTTTTCTGTCAGGAAAACCGTCAGCATCCAGGTTTTCCTTCGAGGGCTATATCTGACAACAAGAGGTGCTCCAACTCTATCTCACCTGAGGTGATAGCTATCCTCGATCTTTCTACTCCTTTGCAACCTTCCCTCCACTGCCTCCGTCACTCTATTTGTTGCAACCACTCGAAAACCAACCTGAATTTTTCCCGGCAGCCACCTTCCACCTAACTTCGATCCCTCACCTTCACCTTCCAACACCCAGCCAACCTTTCTCTGCCACCTAATCATTGTACCAGCCTTCTGGTACCCCATCCCCCACATCATTGTCGTTGTCCCACGCTTGTTGAACCGTTTTCCTGCCTCCTATTGCTATCTCAACCATGTATAACCTCCACACCGCAGTCCACATCTTCCAACCTCCTTCCTGCCGCCAACCAGCACTCCCCTTCCCCTTCCCCTTACCCTTCCCCTTCTCCTTCCCGATCGCACCCACGACCACTCCTAACCTCTTTTACCAGTCACCACTCTTGGGATATGTTTTAATTGAGTTTGCTATTGTCTATTGTTGTAATTCCCTTTTAAGAGCATTTGATTATAACCTTATTTGCTGTGAGTAATAATATGTGCTTTCCCAACTGTAGTTTGGACTAACTCCGGTATCAAAATGTATTCCCAATATTCTGAAGCAGTTGTCATATACAAATAAACATGGAACAAAGCATTGGCATAGGGAAATCTTCATGGATGAATTGGAATTGACAAATCTGATGCCATATTTTTGCTTGAACCATTTGTTCAAGCAAAACTATGTGTTCAAGCTTTGGCATCTTACAACATTTCCTTTAGTAGTAGAGGGATTTCTTACGTTTCTGATTAAATCTTGAATTAGTAGTGCAAAAGGAAGATTTTTAGCTTTTGATTATGCTAGCTTTATCTCAAGTATAACCACAAAGTTCTTAAAACTCTTTTCAGAAAGAAGCTTTTTAAAACTCTATGTCAAAGGATCATCACCCCAAGATTCTCTTCATTAATGGTTATAAAAAGTCTTAATTTTGGTTACATGACAAGGATTGCATTTATTGTCATCTGCTCATCATATAAATTAATTCATGTAGATCAAAATATCTATTTTAAGTAGCGGTATTTCACCTTTGGGCTATTTCATCTTCACCCCTCTTATTATTAATATTCTTATAATCAAGACACCACCAGTTTTAGACAAAACAATCATGTTAATATTAGCACTATAGCCATTATCAATCATATTAGGTAAATAAACCAATTACTTCGTAAGTTCTACTGGGTGGCACCATTCGTTGGCTCCTTGGCCCTTTCAATTTGAGATTCTAGTGGGTTCAATTGCATCATTTAGGGGGATTTACATGTTTAACTTGCCATTGCTTTTCATTTTATCATTATTTTAATCTTGTTTAGTTTTTTGAGTTCATAATGAAAATTTAGAGTCCATTTGGAGCAGTTTTTTTTGGTACTTTAGAAAGTCCTAGTTCTATTCGGCTACAATTTTCTTGTTACTGTTTAGAAATTTTTGTGGTGAAAAATAACTTTCTACAATTAAATTTATTAGTGTGGTAGTTATAAATAAATTATTGTTTCACTTATTTAAAAAGGAAAAAAAAAATTCTATAATGCCCATAAGTTTTTCCAAAACCTTTGCTTTGCCCACAATATTTCTATTATTTTTACAGATTTGCAACCACCTCAATAGTTATAAAACATCATAGGTTTTATACCCGTGCATTTTGCAATGGCAAAAATAAAATGGAAGACTTTCAAATACAACTTTTTTTGGATACTTGTTTTAAATCAATACCAATCCAAATTTCTTGCTCAAAGTCAGCAATATTATGTATTTCTGCAAGAACTCTAGCAGTTGATGTTATTTGCAAAGGTGCAGCCATCGAATATACTTCTAGGGGTTTTTTAAAGATCATGCAACTTCTAAACAATATGGGATGGCATGATTGATTTGGTCAATTCTGATGTGCAGAAATAAAATACAGCTACGAGAGAATGGGGATTCTTTTTTGACATCAACATATGGTTCCATTTGAGCAATTGAAGTTAGGATCCAGTAAAAAATTGTAGAACTTTAGAGAAAATGCATGTATTGTCTTCCTCCAACTAAATCTAATTAGAAGATGGCGAAAATCTAGCAAATCAAGTTTGAAATAAAAAACTAAACCTAGATACAGAAATAAATTTTCAGATCCCAAGATTGAGATGGCCTGAATTGACATTTCCCCACAAGAAAGTGTCAAATTTATTTTCTGCCAATAAGAAAGCATGCTTACCACTCTGAAGTGATTGTTAAGCTGGGGGGGGGGGGGGGGGGGGGGGGGTGGTGACGTATTCCTGGTACTCTTTTTTAGTGCCAACTTTCCTCTGTGGATTCTCCCGACTGTAAATAATGATCCATGGAAAATATGGAATCCAATTGAAGAGGGTACTGGATCATGTAGTATAGGTGGGAGATATAAGACTTCTTCCAAATCACCAGAACAAGAGTGAATGGGAGACAGAGTGTGGAATGTTAGCACGCCATGATTAGTTGTTTCATGTGATTTCAATACCTCTTTGGTTGGATTAAATGATCGATGACATTTTTTTTATTTGCACTGTATGCTTGTTAAACTGTAGTCGGTATGTGACTGCTGTTCAATATCACTGAAGTGATTGCGTGCAAGATTGAATTTGTGTGCATTTTCAACTTTTAAAATGTTCGCTTGTGCTTGTTTTCATAAATTTAGGTTCTTGTTGACATGATTCGTGTGCCGGGTTGGGCTTTTGAAGCTGCTGGACAGGAATCAAGAGGAATGAGCCAAGACACGACATATCATCCGGGACTTTATTTAACAGCTGCCCAGGTATCTGCTTTTGATTGTTAACTTTCATTTAATGTTGCTTAACTTTGCCATTTATATTTTGAATAGAGAGAAGCAGTCGAGGCACTTATTCAGGAGCTTCCAAAGTTCAGGCTTAAGGCAGTTCCAGCAGATTGCAGTGAATGCCCTATCTGCCTTGAAGAGTTTCATGTGGGGAGTGAGGTAATGTTCTCTAAAATGATCCTGGCAAAGTTTAGTTTTTATAACAGTCCATTATATATTTATTTGTTCGCACTCGGCATATATTGTTGATGAGCTAAGCCATAAGTATCTATTGGCATGGTAGTGAGTGTTTGCATGCTAATCATAGACATCTTTTGTCACACCCCAACTAACCCTCTTGGTAGGGTCAATCATAGTGCGACAGAGGCTGGTAATTTGATCAGACCAACTCTCACAAACATTCGTTCTGACTTATATAACCATGGCCCAATGGGTGATAAGATTAATTTAACTAGATCGCCACAATATACGTGATACATTGCATTTCATATACATATACATACTCGGAAGAATGAAAATCATATTATCCAAAACATTAAAATTATACATAGCTGCTAAGTCCAATATAATAAAATTATATACCCATATATATCTACAAGCTCTCAAATCTCTCGCGCAAAAGCTGTATAAAGACACACCTGACTACTCTCCTCGGTACTTGTTGCCTCTACCTGGAAGACAACAATTAAGAATAAGCAATAACAAACTCAGAGAAAAAATCAATACTAACATTAGAGTTATTACATGAAAAAGAAATAACATGCATCTTCGTAGGAAATTGTATACGTCTATACGCACAAGTAATACCATGCTAGCATGGTACATATTATAAAAAGAGTGCACAAAGTATAAAAATTAAAGCTAAAGTGTAACATGTATGAGTTCGTAAGTATGAAATCATAAATATAATTAAAAACATATTCATAATTATGTTCATAGGTTATTTATTATATGTAATCATAACAATGTCATTTCATAGTAATGTTACTTATTTAATGTATAGAGCTAAACTATTTTTATGTCTTTTCATCATCAGTCATCATGTTCTAAATGTCATATAAACTATTGATAAAGGTCGGGCTTCCCCCAACATGGAAGTTATTGATACCCTTTGATATCCACAGTTCCCTAATATTTTGTCGCCACTCAATCCTAATGTTTCCCAGAGTTTCGTTCCCGTATAAATATCAGGAGTCGAAAATACTAAATCCCTGCATAATGTACTTGAAAGCACTCAGGTAATAGTTTTCTCATACATTCATTGTGACATTTGAATTATCATTGATGTATTAAATATTTCTAAACGATTACATGCATGATATGTATGAAAACATAATAAATGAATATCATTCATATCATAAGCATAGTCGTATGTAGCATATCCTGTTCATAGCATTACATATATCATAAGAAAAATAAACAGACATTCATACTTTCAATTTTCGGTATTTATTTACAATATGCGGGAAATTATAAATGCATCCATGTCAACTAAAATTTATATGAAAACCTATAGAATATTATTTTTCTTAAATTAGGACTCGATTATTTCACCTGATTTGGCGGAGTATCCCACAACGTGTGCCGCATGCTCGTCTCGAGCTCACCGCCTCATATAGACAACTTGGGGCCTCTAGACAGCACAATGTTTCATAAAATTTGGCTTATTACAGACATTAGCCCAAAAATGTATTTTATTTCTTGAAATATACCTCAAAAGAGCTTTTTCCAGCATAATTCACTTTTTGAAGGTCACCAATTTTCTCTCCAACTCTTTCTAACGCCTTAATCTTAACTTTCCCCTCGTTGATTTCATGCTAAAACTCATATGGAAGCTTGCAAATCACTTTCTAGGCTTACGACACAAGCTCAACGCCTCCAATGGATACCGAAAACAAGAAAAGGATGAAAAATGAGACAACTGTCAAAATGGAAGGGTGAGAAAGGAAATGAAAGTCCCAAATGATATGAGAGGGATTCGTGCTTACAAAAATTGCCCCGGAACCCTGGATCATGTTGTATGGCTCCCAGGTGGCCGCTTACCCCTTCATATTCACGAATGCTATAGTGCCTCGAGCAGAGCACTCGTGGGATTATCTTCAGTCGCACGAAACAGAACATATAGGGGGGGCGACCGAACGAAGGAAATAAGATGACATAAGGGTTAGTTAGCTACAGTGTTGCACGAGATTAAGGAAAAATTAGGACAATAATTATGGTAAATTAATTTAATTAAAACTTAAAACTTCCAAGTTCCATATCTCCCATTCTGTTAACAATTCATGCATGATGCTTTATATGTAATTAATCGATTTCATGCATAGAATTTTATGAAATGATTTTGATCGAATTCCGGGAGATGAAAAATTTGTTTAACTTTTAAAATTTGTCGAACTTACTTGATTTTTCTGCTTTTGGGCATTAACATTTTTTTCAGAAGGGCTTGCACGTTAGTGGATCATTCATAGTTTATGCATTTATCACATGTTTTTTATGCATTGGAGACCATCTTAAAATAACTTGGCGTAATAGTCTACTAATTTAATTTGTTTTTTTTTTTGAATTAAAAGGAATGTGCACTTATGACTTAACGAATCTTTGATTGTGATAAAAACGTTTCATTTATGTAAAAGATTCTTATTGTAAGAACCAAAATTTCTTCTCCTTCTCTGCTCGACGCCTCCCTACTTTCCTAAATTGTAATTATGCCTTCATTCTTTCCGAACTGTGAAATCTTCACGATTTCTTTCCTTTTCGCTTGCCTCTCGCCACTGCCATTTAGATTTGAGTTATGTGCGATCTTCCATGAGATTTTCTTTCCTTTTCTTCTCTCCTATTGTTGTTGTCAGTTTCGCGAATCGCACTTGCCACCTTCCCTAAATGCTCGAGCCCACCACATCAAATCCCTGTATAAGAAAGTTCAAAGGGTTGGTTGTTGTCTCACATCGCTATGCTCGTCCTACAACCGCCAACCTCTATTGCTTCCCCTCTCTCTCCCTTTCTTCTCATTTTTCTTGCCCAAATTCAACAGATT
This sequence comes from Phalaenopsis equestris, assembly GCF_001263595.1. NCBI lineage: Eukaryota > Viridiplantae > Streptophyta > Magnoliopsida > Asparagales > Orchidaceae > Phalaenopsis > Phalaenopsis equestris. Next base: position 192,287 of record NW_018235487.1, read on the forward strand.
GAAATCCTCCTCTCCTACTGTGACCTCACGGGCATTGTAAGCCCTCCCCATCCTTCGTTTCTTTTTTTCTTTTGTTATCGTTTTATTCTACTATGATATATATATATATATATATAAGCACCAAATCTTTCCAGCTCGATGTCGTCTGTTCCGATTTCTTTCTGCTAGGGTTTCGCCATGATCTCCTCGTCGTATCTTCTCCATCGCGCTTAATCCACGTTGTTTGGCGTTGTTTCTTCGTCGCGCACTGTTACGCGCGTCTGTGTCCTGCGGTCTCGCTTCTGCGGCTCCCGTCCGTCGCGCACTGTTCGCGTGTCTGTCAGCTGCGCCTCGATTCTACGGCTCCCGGCTTCGTTCGGCTCTCCCGAATTTCGTTGTTGAGCTCTCAGCTGTTGTTGCATGGCTTCAGGACGTTCCTACGCCGCCGCCCTCGCCAGTGATAACCCCGTCTCCGCTCCTCTTTCGAATATGTTCCCGCAACGATATCACGACAATTTTGCTATTGGCATTGAAACCAGATTTCTCAAAAAAGCTTCCCGTAAAAATGACAAACCTGCAATCTTTCTCACTGAGGCAGATATCTCCACTCTAGCTGCGCCCTGCCGACTGTTTCTAGTAGGTAAGTTTCTTTATGGAAACCCTAAACTTGAGCTAATTCGAGAGGACTTTGAGCAAATGAAGCTGAAAGGGGGTTGGAAGATCGGTAAATTGGATGGTCGCCACATTCTTATTCAATTATCAAATGACGAAGACTACATCCATTTGTTTGCGAGAAGAGTTCTTCGAATAAAAAACCAGGTGATGAAGGTTTTAAAATGGACGGTGGATTTTGACCCTTGTACTGAACCTCCTACCATTCCTGTTTGGCTGCACTTCCTAGGTTTGAAGATCCACCTTTTTGACCAAGAGCTTCTCTTCGCTTTAGCGATGGTATACGGTAAACCCCTTAAAGCTGACAAACCTACAGTGAATCTGACTCGACCTTCAGAAGCCAGAATTTTGATAGAAAGGGATATTACTTTACCTTTTTCCGGGAGAAATATAGATTGTCACACAACATCAGAGATTTTGGCAGCAAGCAGAACTTGAACAGATACCACTTTATTGTACTCACTGCCGTATGTTTGGACATTCTACTTCTCAATGTTATCAATTGCATCCGAATTTAAAACCTTCAAGTAAAAACGCTTCTGGATCTGCCCCACCTCATACCTGTCCCTCCTCTGCTCCTGAGTGCATTTCACAGACTATTGAAACACCGGTTGAAACGATGTCACCTCCCCCTCCCACTACTGGAGACAATACTGTCTCTGTTCTTCCGACTGATATATTGACAGATGGTTTAATTGGGTCCGATAATAATGATAGTATTGAAGCTCCACATCTCCAAAATGCATCAGGTGTTGAAGAGACATGCTTACAATCTCTTCAGAATCAGAATGTTGTTACTGCTAGTCAGGAGCTGGGGGCTCATTCTCTCCTATATGCCCAACAATCTGTTGACCATACCGATCAGATGAGCCAGTCCTCGGATGAGGAATGACAGATATACACATCTAGAAAAAAAAAGAAGAATGGAGGCACATCTCAGCTTGGGAACTTAATGGATGATACTCTAGTAACTTCGGGTAATGGAACGACACTCAGTAATTTGTTAGCTGTCTCCGCACCTAGAACCAGAGACAGAGGCAAAACCAAGCTGGCTTGTGCCTAACAACTTGTTTCCTGCAAGTTTTGTTTTTCTTTTTTTTTGTCTTTTATTTATGTTTCATCCTTTTAGGATGCTAGTGTCTGATGTATTGTATGGGTAGAATACCTTTTTTTGGGTTCTCTCATACAAGCTCTATGTATCTTTTTAATTTCAATAAAATTAGTCCTTGGGCGTTTAAAAAAAATATGTATATATATATATATATATATAATTTTTATTGACCTTGAGGATACAACGTCAATAGTATATATTAACTATTTTGCCCCTAACCTCTAATTATTTTGTAGGATTGTCAGTTCCACCCATTTCACTTCATATATTTCTTTTTGTGCTTGTTATAAGAATTATTTGTTGATCATAATGAAATAATTAGCTGCTTTATTTTATTATTGTACAACTCTTTGCATAATAAATTAAATCCTACAATTTTAATGTTTTCTTTTTTTGTATTGTACGTTATGAAATTGCATGTAAATTTTTGTCATGTCACAAGTTTGTGTGAAGTAACTTATTACTTATATATTATACATGCAAAAAAATTTAGTATGCTTGTGCGATGGTATATAGGTCGGTGGATCCATTTTGGATAGTCGATCCGGTGAACTCATAGTGACGACTCTATAGAAAATTATCGGGTTTCCTTTGGTTGTTATTATTCTTCCCAGTTTCAGGATGTTTGTTAAAACCAATCATATAAATGGAAATTAAATAATAAATAACTGATAAGTTATATATTATAAGGCCTAATCGAATTTGAAATGATTGTTTGTTTTCCTAAGATAATTGAGCATATTTTGTTTACCACAGTTTAACTTATGATATTATATATGTATATAGTAATTGTTCATCTTTATTGCTCATATTGCATGTCCCAATTCCTTGTTATTTATGCTTTACTATAGCGGTTATTTATTGAGTTTGATTTGTCAAACTCATCCTATTAATATTTTTGCATTGCATATTTTATTCAAACACTTGTAGGACTGTCCAACATGAGTAGATTTATATTTTACTTTTCCGGCTTTGTATTAGTTATTATATTTTCTTTTTTGGGTTTGGGTTGTTTTCTTATTGTTATTTCAGTTTCGTTCTGTTATTTCTTTTTTTCCTTCAGTTGTATCAGTTATTTAACTTTTAGTTATAAAATAAAATTTATCTTTCATTATGTTTGTCTGTTATTACTTATCATTTTTTCTTTGATAATACAAAACATGTTAAATTTATTTTCTCATGCACTTTATTGTTGAGATGTATCACCTTTTGAATCCGGGGTGTGATAGGGTGGTGTTAGAGTCTATATTCTGTATTCAACATCACTTGTCCTTGCCTCATATTTTTTGTCTTTTTAGGATTGGGTAAGGGATAGGCATTGCAGCTGCTTGTGCAACAAGAGTTCCGAGAGCTACTATAGAAGCGATACTTGTTCCTAGGGATCTTCCCTCCCCTACTCATCGTGTACTAATCATGCTCAACCTGCTAAGACTACTAGAGTGCCAAATCTTAACGTGATGATTTTCGTGGAGGTTGTACCACATAATTGCATAAAAGAATAGAAATAAAAGAAAATGAAGGAAGAGGAGGGTTTACGATGCTCGAGCGATTGAGGAAAAAGGAAGGAAGAGATGCGACAACAGAGAAGGCTCCAGAGCTACTGTCGAGGGTAGACCGGAAGGAAGGATGAGAGTTTCGGTCATTTGCCTTTGGCTAGGTCAAGGAGAACGACAAAAAGGTAGAGGGGGCTACTGGGATCAACTGTTCCTGGTGGGGAGCCATAATGAGGTAATGCTTGACCTTTCAACTACAGTTATATAGGAATTTGAGGCGGTGGAGAGTCGGTAAAACCACACGAGAGAAAAAGGAATGAAATCCTTGCAGGAGATTAGGTGCGGAAAGCCAAATTGGGAAGGCGGCAACAACGGGATCGCAATATATGCGCGATTGTGTGATTCATGCGATCAATAGAGGAAGGTGCGGTGCGGCTCGGTAGCAGGAGAAAATGAAAGAAAAAATTCAGATCTTATATCAACAGTGTATTTATGGATGATGATTGGTGTGTATCACTAGCTTTTTATCACTTACCGACTAACTGACCACTGTGGGCATAATGTCACGGACTAACTTATCTCAAGTCACCCGTATGGTTGTAGCGCTCTTCCTTGGTACCAAATCAGCTTAACCCTCACAACGCTTGATTTTATAAACACAAAACACTCTAAGAAGAAGGGCATGGAGAAGTATTGGAGAAAAGAACACTTCACTAAGAAAGAAAAAGTACAACACTTGAATGCTTGGAAGCTTGGAAGATTTTATTGGATGGTTACAAATGAGGGGAGGAATTCCTATTTATAGCCCCCTACAAGTTCAAGGGAATATTCTGGAATAGCTTAGTTTCTAGAGTGCTCTACACTTCATATATACATACATAGCCCTAGAACTTTCTAGGTTATTATTGAGTTGTCCTTAGAACCTTTCCTTCTCATATTATCTAGAATTGAGTGGAATCTTCTAGAATCCCTTGAATTGCTCTCTACAATCGGGTCTTTTCTGGAATCCTCCATCCCATGCTTGCCTTGCTAATTTTTAGAGGATGGCGAAGCGTGACAACAGTCTCTTAAAGCCAGATTCTTATGAAACAATCATTTTATAGCAAAGAAATAAAAGTAACTGCTGTTATCGTAGATGGCCCAGTGGTAAAGCTGAAAATATTTTCAATTTTTTGCAGGTAAGGGGTCTCCCATGTGCCCACAACTTCCATGTGGAATGTATTGACCAATGGTTAAGGCTAAATGTGAGGTGCCCCAGGTGTAGATGCTCAGTGTTCCCCAATCTGGACTTGAGTGCCCTCTCCAACCTTCGTTCTGAATCGGAAAGACCCTCAGCTAGCGAGGAGATGACAGCAGCCACTCGCTTTGTGCGATCATCACAGCCTGTTCGTCAGAACTATCTGCTCCGATTGCAAGGACTGTTACGCCCTGCAGGGACTGAGGGTGGTGTCGGTGGTGGAAGTGCAGCTGATCATAGTGCTGGCATGGACAGTGCAGTGCATCCAGTGATTGTTTCAGAAAGTGCAGAAAGCATCACTGAGGATCCCAACCTGCTTCGAGTTGTAGTCGATCAGAGATCCTCAACATGAAACCTTCGCTAAATGAGCGTTCTTCTGTAACTACATATTTGTCTTATGTACATCCGGAAAGCTGCAGCTCTTAGAAAATGGTATGGTTCGATGTGTGTGCACCTCTCAGGAGTAGAGGAGTTGAGTATTTGTCATGCGGTCCAGCTCCTAGAAGATGTTATGGTTTCATGTGTGTGCACAGCTCAGGAGTAGAGGAGCATGCTGTGTCTTTAATTTTTTGTGTTTTAAGCTGTGGAAGCTGTATAAGAAATACTTTCGCAATGGAAGATGGGTGTGTTTCTCTTAGGCTAGCAGCTTGCAATATCTTGGCTACAAAATCTTAATCATCCGTCTTCGGCGGAAAGTGTTCAGTTTTTCTAATGCTGATTTGATTTTCCTTGACGAAATAATTTTTACATTTTAAAACTTTTGGTATAGTTATTTAGTAGGAGCGTTCACTTTTAGTAACATTATCAAAGCTTTCTAAAATATATTTTTTGGCCTATAAGCTCCATGATTATGTTTAGTTTTTCATCATCTTGTATTCAAAGTTTTCTTCTGATAAAGTTATTAAATCTTAATAAACAATGCTTTATGCCATCTTTTTTTGCTCCATTTTCTAGTAATTATAATACTTTACCTTTCAAATAAATTTGAATAGACTTGAGCATTATGCTATTATATCAATAGCCATTAAATTTGATATACTTTCAAACATTTCTCATTATACAATAAAAGTTATTTAGGTATTCTTCATATCATGAAATGTTATTTTCATACCCATGGTATATGAAAAATGGAAGGATTCGTTCATTTATTAGTTTTAGACTGACTATAAACAGGGCTTATGGTCTTTAATTTATACTCTAGTGTTGAATCAGTCATGGACCCACTATCATCTATAGCTTATATGTTTACAGTATCATGTGATACGTCTATACTAACAACTACTTTAATATGTCTACAATATCATTTACTTGTGAATAATGATGAATTGATTGAACTTGTATCATTTTCATTTAAACAAATCTTGAATTTAGAATCATCTTGAGACCAATAGACCCACATATGAGAGATTAATGTTTTCTAAATATAGATATATTATTGAAGAAAAAAAATATAATTTTTAAGTTACTCAGTTAATGAAATTAAAATTATAAAGTATGTTTCTCCAATTTGGAGCATCTTCGAATTCAAATGAATATGATCTCTAATAATTTACGTATAAAATATAAGAAACTTCTTAAAATGAGCGAAGGTTATGAACTTTAAATACAACACCTCATTGTTGTTCATTCAGTGCCATAGAGCTATAGTCTACAATGAAGGGCTAAGGAAGGTCGGAGCACTGGATCACTACGCTAGTTTTGGCCATTTTAGTGCTAAAAATAGCAGAATTCTTACAATAAATTAAAAAGCTTATCATCATAACATTATAGTTGAGCATCACATTATTGTATTTAGTGTCGTAGTGCCATCTTCCCAACACTGAAGTGTAGTAATCTGAATGTTTAGTTTAAAAACAATTTTAAAGCAAAAGAGAGTTGAGGTTGCAATTTTAAATATTATCTTTATATTGTTATGTTTCCTACTGTATGAAGATTGTTATAGAGAACTAAGTATATATTTGGGTTAAGGTGCAATCAACTAATTAACTTAATGAAGAAGTTTTGTGAGTTGTTAATTCTTAAAATTGTAAGATATATCTCATGTTTAATTTAGTTGGCCATTCGACCAATATCAATTTAACGTATCTAGCATTAAATGATATCAAAAATGTAAAACTTAATGCAATCTTTTGATTTTAATTCATATAGGAAGAAGTGAATTAATTGACAAGGTTAAAATTTTTATGTTATCATAAGGGGCTAACGTTGAGCTCCTTACCTACTCCAAAATTTACTTGATCAAAATTGATCAAAGATGGCTTTCTACAAATGCAACATTGTATGCACATGCTTAAATTGGTTCGAGTATGGTCAAAACTACCTGAGCATAGCTCGTTCCCAAAATGGAATGCACTGATGCAATCAGAGCATCAAAATTATCTAAGAATGTTTTCTATGGCATCAATTTAATTTATCAACTCAAAAAAGACAAATTACCAATATGATGTTGTTGGAATCAAATTTGAAGCATCTTGATCGTCATTGACATAGCTCAAATTTCATTTGATTAGATTATGCCAATGCATTCAGAATTTTGAATTTCCCTAAGTACGACATCAATATTATTTGAGTATATATTGCTGAACTGAGGCAATCAACCCTTAATAGTTATGTTGAACTGAGTCTATATATATATATATATATATATATATATATATAGGAGGAAAATCTTAACCACTTGTTCTTGTCAGATTTCAACCTCAGTTTGGATCTCAACTCTGGAGTATCTGAATCTCAGGCATTTATACTGCAACTGGAGCAACATGGAAGAATGCTGGAAGGATTAGAAGGAGCATAAGTTCCTTTTTATCCCTTCTATTATTGCTTGGTTTATTTAGATGACCAGAAATAATGTTAAATATGAGGATAAAAATGTTTCAGCTCTGTATATATATTTATAAACTACTATAGCTACATCACTAGAGTGCAACAACATTTTAAAGTTCCTTTAACAGATTCAGTGGCTGCTCTTACAAAAGGTCCACTTGTACAAATAGTGAAATGGAGGAAGCCAGGTTTTCTAGGGTCAAAATTATCACTGATGGAAGTTTCACCTCTACTACTGCTAGAATTAGGGGTGTCTGCAGAAAACATTTTGGCAATTTTTTTTGGTTCTTTCAGTCTCCTCTGATGGCTATTTCTGTCTTAGAAACTGAGTCGGCCGCTATCTTTTGGGCTCTCAAAATTGCCATTACACTGACCTTAACTTATATCCACATAGAATATGATGCTTTACGATTGATTCAAATCTTGCAGAGGAAAACCAACATCCCTGGGTAGCTAGCATATTGGGTTAAGAAGATCATTGGGCTCTCTTATATGGGTCAAGTTGTTTGGAGTCACATCCCCAGAGAAGGTAACCAGCCAGCCAATTAGTTGGCTAAATCTAGTTGTTCCATTGAGCTGATCATTTGCTTTAATGTCCCTTGTGGATTTTTGAAAGTTTTGCTTAATGGAGACTCTCTTGATCTCCCTTTCCTTAGATGTAAAACCTTTTAGGTGGTATTTGAGGTTGGAAGCTGAGATTATTTTATTTGTACTTGCTTTGGGTGTATCGAGACTTACTGCAGGAGTTATTCTAGGTATTATTCATCATGTTATAGAAGTGGTATTTGAGGTTGGACATTGGGTTCCTTTTACTATTTCTTTGGGTTTATAAGGACCTACCACAAAAGTTATTCTTAGTGTTATTGAGGTAGTGTCCACAAGGCCTACCATGGGAGTTATTCTAAGTGTTATTGGTGGTAGCATTAAGGTCTCCTACCGTGGTTGTATTAGATTTACATCGAGTGACATCACTACAGTTTTTGTTGCATCGGTCCCCACACAGGTGTTATTCAGGTGGCTCATAAGCCAACCACAATCCCTCCTTCAATCCAACCATGAAGACATCTTCTCATATGTCCTCTATGTGCATTTGCTATCTCTCTTTTTTGAAGGTTTTCTCGTTCATAACTTTTTTGGGTATACTTGTATAACTTTTTGAGTACCTATTTTGAGTGAGTTGTATATCTTGTGAGTGGGTTCCTTGCACCCACTCACTAAAAAGCCTTGTATCCTCTTTTAACATCAATGAATTTACCTTCGGGCTTCATATATATATATATATAGCCTCTCCAGAAAAAAATTTCTATTATCAAAATTATTTTAACAAAAATTAAGGCTAAAGATAATATGGGCAATACCAACCCATAAATTTGTAGTGAGAAACTAAATTCCTTGTCCAAACTCCAATAAGAGTGTAAGAGGGCCCCATGTCTCTTATTTGAAATATGGGAATAAAGTGATATTTTTGCTCGACTTGGCCCAAAATCGGTCGATTATTGGAAAAGAAAAACATGCACTATTCAATATCCCATGCACCTCCTTCATTCCCACTTTTTGCTCTAGGATTTTTCTTAGGTTCTTCTGTCTAGGGTTTAGGTGATAAGCCCCTTTTCGTTCTTCTAGCTAGGATTTTTCTTTTGTTCAAAATGCCTCCATTAGGGGTTGTCGCCTTAAATCTCAATGGAGAAATGAAAGAAAAACCCTAGAGCAAACAATCAAAATGAAGGCGATGCATGAGATTTTGAGCATGACTCATTTTTTTTCCAATTATCAAATTGGTTTCTGGTCGGGTTACACCAAAATATCAATTTTTTCTCAAATTTTAATTGAGGAACATTGGGCCCGCCAATGCAACAGGTGGCACATTCCTATTGGAGTTTGAGCGCGTCCAGCAATGATTGCAATTTTTAAGAAAAAATAATGATGAAATTCTTCTTATTTTTTTTATTATAGCTGTGTTAAAAAAAATCTCAACAACTAGGGGGAGTTTAAATAAATTAAGTTAATTAATGCTCTTAAAATTAAAATAAAAATTTAAATATTAAAAAAATTATAACTTCATAAAATAATTATTATTTATTTAAGATGTTAATTAATAAAAGACCATCAATCAGTTAATTAACATGTTAACTACTTAATTAATCCTTTAATTAATTGATTAAGATATTAATTAAATAAGTAAGATTATTATTTAGTAAGTTAAGATATGGATTAATTATTTATTTAATTAATTGTTTCATTTAATTTTTTAGTATGTTAATTAAGTTGTTAACATATTAATTAGAAGTTTGATCATTTGATTAATTCTCTAATGGTTTGATTAATCAAATTATCTATTGCTAAGGCTTGATTAAGGGATTTTAAAGTAATTAGAAAGGTAACTAGGTAATAAATTTTTTGTTAAGGGGTTTAAAGCATGATTAAATTTCAGTTAGGGTAGTTTAAAATATTTAAGCAAGCAATTAAGGCTCTAGAGTTTCAATTAAAGATGAATAAGGAAAATTAGTCAGAAATTAGCATAGAAAGTTTAAACCATGTCCTATTAGACAATAACTAAGGGGGTTAACTGAGGATAAGTGTTTGTTTTGGGGTAATTAGATGAATTAAGAAGTAATTAAAATTTATTCAAGGCATTAAGTTTCGATTGGGATGTTTTAGTGCAAATTAGGCTTGCAATTTTTAGAATTGGGGAGGGAAACATATAAATAATATAATTAGACATCATACTTAAGAAAGCCCTCTGAAAATAGTTAATAAAGTTTTGGTTTTGTCTAATTTTGCATGAAAATCATGTTAATTGGCTAAAGTAACATCACATGGGTAGTATACATTAGATTTAGGATGAAAGCCCTGAAAAAATTTCAACGAAAACATATATATGTTTTTGGTTTGAAAAAAATTAAACTAATCAACATGTTAACTTCATGGTAAAACATCACATGTGATGAAAAAGTTCAATTGATGAAAACACCCAGTGTTATTTGCATGAAATTTCAACAATCACATGAATCAATATCAAATCAACAAGATAGAGTACAAATAAAAGGAATAATCCATGAAATGTGAGAGGAAGGATTTTGCAAGGAACATAATAAATTATAAAATTAGGAATGCAAGCATGAAAGGCATAAAATTTCATGGTGTAAAGTACGCTATAACTTTTCTTTTGTTGTTGAATTCCTTGAATTAGTTGAGGATCTTCTTTGCTTTATCTTTACTTCCTTGCTCATTGCTTAGATTGACACAAATTAATGAAGATTTTTAAATGTGGCTCACAATTTTCAAAGGAAAAAAAAGGAAGAAATCAAAAGGAGGAGAATGGGGAACTAAAATGAGAGAGGAAAGGGAAGTGTGGAGTGAATGGGCTTGTTCTAGGATGTTACGGTTGGGTAATAGAGTTAGTGGGGGTGGTTTGGGTGGTTTTTTAGACGTAATGAGGTGATTTGGACAGTGAAGTTGAAAATAGAGGTTTTTTATTTAAATTTTATGGCTAAGATTGCTTCGTAGGATAGATTCATTTTTTTTTTCAATTGGACTAATGAAAATTTGGGCACAAGAATTTCTGAGGTGGATAATTAAACATAGAAAATTATTTATTTAATTAACTAATGGTATTTTTTGTAAATAAACTTAAAAATTTTAGTTTTTCTATAAAATTACCAAGGCTATCTATAAAAAATGAAATTATACACTATAAGGAATTCAACAGTTTTAAACGGTTTGAAAAGTTAAGTTGTGTAGCAAAAGTTATGGTAATCTGAAATTCAAGGATGATTGATGAGGTTGTTATGGTAGTTGAGTTGAATTTGACAAAAAAATTGACTTTGATTAAATTAACAGAGTAAAATGTCATTAGTTCAATGTTCCAATTGGTTTTAACTACTTGAAGCTCTATGAAAAAAAATGGCTAGTCAAAGTGGGCCCCACCGTAGAAGAGAGAAAATGGTCAATTTTGACAAAAAAAAATTATTAGACTTTATTAGTCCAATTGATGTATGTTTGTTTAAAACATAATTTTTTGAAGATTGGAGTCAATATGAAGTATTTAGAAAGAGTTTTTGTCAAATTGTTGCCTTCTCTCTCATAATTATCATTTTTCTCTCACTTTATTATTGTTTGCTCAAAAGGTGTTAAAATGGGGTCAAAATTGAGCACTAAAAAACTCCTTTAAAAGATCTTGATGATGTAGACATAATGGTGAAGTGCATTTTTAAAACAAATCACTTAATAAAAAATAAAGTTTACGTAAGGCCATTTTCATGCATGAAAAGCTTATTAGATAGCTCTTATGTAAAAAATTATTTCAATTGATCATTATATTAATTTGCATGGTATTTATTAGTTATAATAAGCTTCATGCAACTTTAAAATGAGCTTTTGAACCTTGCAATAATATTTATGGAAAAATCAATAATTCTAGGGTTTAATAGGAGTGAGATCAAGTGAAACTTGGCTTCAGGTAATGAAAGGGGGGCCGACCAAAAATGAAGTCAACAAATAGACCCCCAATATGTGTGACAGATGAATCAAAGTATGACACACATTGACATTGACTGAATAAAATCAATCAATTTCGGGAGTGAGGATTTTGTTGTTCAACATCAAAATTTTGATTTTAAAGAATTCTAATTTATGTTTGAGGGATTTTGAAGTTCTTTCCAATTGAGAATTTTTTGGGGAAAATTGTTTTTAAAAGTTTTAATTTTAAAGAAGCTTTCATTTAGGATTGAAGTTTTAGAATTTCAATGTTAATTTGAGATTTATTTTTAAAAGTTTAAAATTCATTAGTTTCAAATATTTAACATTTCGTTAGATTTCGGGTTTTAAATTTCAATTAATACAAATTTTTTTTTTTGAAATGCTCATAAAATACCTGAACACTCTAGGATGAAAAGAGCAAATACTTACATTCAACCTAAAAGGTGGCAGGATGACTAGATCAAAATAGAAAATACTCTATATTTATATCTAATCTGAGAACAAATAAAAATTAATTTGATCAAGATAGAATGCCTACTAGATTTTACTTTTGCCTAAGAGACAATTAAAGATTGAAATGCATATGAAAAATATCCAATCTAAGAGGTAAACAAAACAATTAGATCAGTGTATATATTGACTGTATGGAGTCATATTACATCTACAACTAATAGTCAGGGCTGAGAGTCTCCAAGAAGTCTCCTGTGGATTTCAATAACTAATACTAGTAAGAGTTTTTCTCTATACTAGATTTACTTTGTCAAAGTATTAATCACCGAAAACGAGGTGACACGGGATCAATTCACTGGGAAGGGGGGAATTCTATTTAGTATTTAAGTGGGTTTCGATGGCATAAGCAAGAAAAGTTCTTTAAGAGGGTCTTTATAACTTGATTTTATTAGCCAATGTATTGTTCTATTGAATCCGGATTTCAACATAGCAATGAATTCAAGAAACTCGGGATGGTTCCAGAAAGGGTTTGCCCCCTCATTGAGGCAGAGTACAATGTCCAAAGCATTGTTTAGTCCACAATAAACATTGATAAAACATTCATACTCTTTAGTAATATGATTGAAACTTAGAGTAAAGCTTGGATGTTACACTTAAGTTACTAATCAAACATCAATTTTTTTAGTTGAGGCCAATTTACTCAACAAATTACCGAACTAAAGAGAGGAAAACATTTATGGTTATCATTGACTTATACTAAACAAGAATATGATAAGAGACACATCCTTAATGAGATTTACTAAGTCAAAACATTAATCTATATAACCAACCACGATTGGCCTGAGATTAATGAAATTGATCACATTGTGAAGGTTCCACAAAGGGTTTACTCCAACATCGATGGATCAAAAAGGCTAAGCCTATGGAAACCTGTTCAAAACCAAACTAGGCTTAACCCCCCTAATCCAAGACAGATGTTACTGAGTTTATGCATAAAAATTACACTAAACTTAATGAGCGAAGATGTAGACCTAACAATCGACATTTCACTAGATTGAGGCATACGAGCCAAGGAAAAGGAAAAATTTTCAAAAGTTTTTTTAGACTAACGCATTGGAAAAGACGCTCTAGTCCAATTCAAGATTTACTAGTCTAAAGTTCTAAGTTTCATGAATCTGGTAATTCAATGTAAACAAAGCTTGCCAACCACAATAACTCTAATCCACACTAGACTTGATACAACGTTCTAAGATCTTCACTACCAATAACTGACACTAGTGTAATTAGTTGGTGCTACACTAGAATTACCCAGGCAACCTGATAGTTATTATTGGGGCTGGGAAAATTGATAAAAAACTGACAGACCTAAGAAAGGAACAGCGGGTTTCCAGTGAATTATACTAATAAATGAATCTGCTATTGACCATAATTCCCACTTAAACTTAACCAATTTAAAGATCTAAACTGGACATCAATTTTCACTAAATTGAGGCCAGTCAACCCGACTATATTGTGATGATGCCCAATAGGATTCCTCCAACATGGATATGTCCAAAAAGATGAGTGTACGTTTTTAATGAATCAAACTTAGTAAAGAAAGGGTTAAATGAGATATTCTTTACTTAAAGTTACATACTCAAAGGATTGATCGCATCGCAAATAAATAAACCCAATCAATTATGATGGTTCCAAATAGAGTTTACTCTAATACTGGCTGATCCTGAAAAAAGGAAAGAGTACAATTTTTTGAGGAGCCAACCTAAAACATGAATTACTTATGTTAAGATCTATTGAATCAAAAGATTGACTTCAAAACTAACCTTGACTAACCCAAAGACAATCAAACCCATATCACATAGTGATGTTTCCATAAGGGGTTTACTCAAACACTGACAGATCCAAGGCTTAGAAGGACCTGTGGAAAATTTTGAACCCATCAGACTAGGTCCTAAAATCTCAACCTTAGTGATAGGAAGGATTCAAAAACTTGATCACATTTAGACTAGAAAGTTTAGGAATTCACATCTAGCTAAAGAGGTGCACAACGCAATTAGTCTAGAATGAAATACCACACAGGCATATCCAAAGTCAGAAAACTAATAATAAAATACTCAGTAAAATTGAATACATTAGGATGAAATATGTATGACTAACATTCATATTAAGAGGTAAACAAGACGATTTAATTAACTTAAAACCCCATACATGGAATCTACATCTATCTAAGAGCTAATAAAAAAAGATTAGATTGGATTATAAATCATAGGACTAACATCCAAACCGAGAAATAATCAAAGGAATGATAAACACTGATACATTAGGATAGAAAGCATCCAACTAGCATCCACCATAAGAGGTTAACAAGGTGATTAAATTGAGATAGAATCCCATAAATCCAAGAGCTAATCAAAGATGGTTAGATCAGAATAGAAAGCGTATGACTAACATCAAAATTGTTTGCTAATCATAGGAAAGATATCCACTTGAATACATTAGGATGGAAAGAATCCATCTAACATCCACCCTAAGAGGTAAATAAGAAGATTAGATTGAGATAGAATTCCGTCTATAAAAGGGATAATCAAAGATAACTAGATTAGAATGAAAAGCATACGACTAACATTCAAATCGAGAGCTAATCATACAAAAGATATTTAATTGAAAACATTAAGATGGAAAACGTATGACTAACATCAACCCTAAAAGTTGCATTTGTTTAAGGATTGTGTTTTTTTTATTTAAAATTTTTTTCTGAATTTTATGGTTTTATTGGGTATAGGACACCCTAAGAGAATTCCACTTTGCCCAAATTAGAAAATTTTTGAATAGTTCATTTTTAGAGTTTAAGTTTCTTTTGATTGAAATAAATATAAGACACCGGAGGGGAAATTACACCTTGCCTAATAGCAACCAAACTGAAATGTTTTAATTTTAAATTTTTTCTTCATTTCAGGTTTTGGACCTAATATTCATTTCAAAATTTTTAGTTATGTTTAATTTTAGTCGAATTAGGAGAGAGTCGATGTTTGAGATTTAATTATGTTCAATTTAATTCAAGTTAAACCTTAAATAAGACTTCAAGTTTTCACTAGAGATTCAATGATCATTAAACTCCAATCAAATGACAAAGTGGATCTTGTTGAAATGGAATAACATCCCTTTATCAACCCAAATGCAAATCCTCAAGATTCTTCTGTTATGAATAGACCCAATATTAATTGTATATAAATAATGATAAGTGCTTTTATTTTTACTTCGATAAGATTGAAGCCAAGTAATATTGTTCTTCAAATTTTGTTATTAGCCTTCTTATACTTTGAGTTTTCACCTTTCAGAAAGATGAATATTAGAAAATTTTCTTAAATTAAGGGTGTCCAATAAAAGTGATGTTATTGAAACTTTTCTCAAACTTTTTTTGAGATAAGAATCTCAAGGATTCAAGTCATGACACACTAATATTTGGAAATCAATATTTTAAGGTCCAAAAGGTAGAACCCTACAGTTATAAGTTCCATTTAAGAGTTGGACATATAATATACTTCTCATTCTCTAGCATCCAATGTTCTATCTTTGACTGAGAATGTTGTTCAATCTCTAATAATAAACATTAAGAAGCTTATTTCATATTATGATACATCAAATTCTAGTATGAGTTTAGGGACTGTCACTTTCAGGACAGTCCCAATCTATAGTCAAAACATTTTTGACAAGTTTCCCCCACCCTTCAAAAATAACCTTAATGAGTTTGTTGGCCTTACTTTTCTTTGAAAGTAAAAATTAAAAGGAAGGTCCAAAATTATATTCTCTCCTTAAACTAATTTATTTTAGCTCATTTCAACATGCTTTTATTCAGGAAATTCTATGGATATGTGAAAGCTCAATTTTGAATTTAGCAATTAAGTTCAAAATTTCAAAGGAATTGAGTATTATGATGAATTTTCTTTTGAAAGATTCAATTGAAATATTGTGTGGTGATGTGATTTAAACTTCTAATTTTGGAAGGTTTGAAAATGAAAAAATTGGAGCACAATATTATGTCAATTGGATAATCTCTTAAACATGAATAATTTAGATTAAACCATTTGTCTCTCTCAGGACCTTACTCTTATCATCATTTATATTTAGAGATATATGTATCATTTTTCAATCAATGCATTGATCTAGTCACCATTTCTTTATTCAAAATTTTTTTATGATCATTTTTCTTCTTCCTTTCTTTGTTTTTCTTCTTATTATTATTTTTCTTCTTTTTCTTTTTTCCTTCCCTTCATATCTCTAAGGAAAACCATTTTAGTTTCAAGGTTCTTTTAAAATAATTTCAGTGAAGTTTTTAAATGGAAGTGTATTTTATTCTACTATAATATTTTCCAATTTAACTTGACATGTGGATGAATAATTTCAAATCCAAATGAATTCAAGATAGCTTGAATGAACAACGTTTACAGGAATGTAAAGTGGGGCAAATGGTTCGGTTATCACAAGAAAGTAATAATTATTGTTTTTTTTTCAAAGGAATGGGATTCCAAGAATTTCCTTAAGAAAATGTTAAATCATTATGTTTGACATTAACCTTCTACAAATATATCTTTTTAAGAGAATGTATTGTAAAAGCAAATATTTTCTATTAAAAACAACAACCATATTTATGTATTAGCATCCATCTTAGGTGATAAGACATTGTTTGTCACTATGTAGTTTGAATCTTGTAATTCTCTATGAGAAGAGAATTATGGCAGCTCTATTCAAACCTAGTGGTACTTTAAGCTTCTACTTCTCAATTGCCAGAATTATAAGAGCTGTCTGCAATGAAAAAGGAGTTTAGTGTAACTTGTAAGATAGTCCTCACTCTCTGTAGACATCTACAAGTCGGAGTTTGTCTCTCTTATGATAAAGAATATTTTTTAAATGATTACAAAGTTTAATAAGATTAAAGAACAAAATTTTAGTGGAATAATGCTAGGAAACAATCTGATTTAATAAAAGACCAAAAAGGACTAACATTATTTACAACACAATTAACTTCAACCATGTTTGATGACAAAGTCATAAATAGGGCGAACTATGTTTGGGTTTGATAGAAGGATTTAATTGTACTGAAAACATCTTCTTGGAACTGAATCACAAGCATAATGATAATAATAATGGATCTAGCTTATAAAGAGGCTTATATAGGATGATATTTAAATCTTCTTCTCTTATGTAAAAGAAAAATGATTCCATGTCTTCACCAATGACAACACTGATGGATCATTATTTTGGCTCCTAGATATTCTTCAGGAGTAAAATTATTTCCAATCTTAGGGCTCCTTTCTAACGAACACTTTAAGATGAAATAGTCTTTAATTGTATGGCCTAGTATTCTATGGAATGGACAGCAATTAGGCTCATTATTTTCCCCCACTTCTTTGGTTTTTACAGGCTCAGGGAGTTTAAAGTTCAGATTCTTGGAAAAGTTTCCAAGCAACTTCTTGATAGCTTAATTTTTAAAGGAATATTTTCAATTACGTAGTTTAATTCTTCCTTAAACCATCTTCTTTTCTCAGGTCTATAACGTTGTTGTGGTTGTTTCAGCAGATGAATTTCTTTGGTCATAACATCTTGTGGATGCATAAGTATTGGTACTAGTATCCGAGCTATATTTTGATAAACTCAAATAACCTTCATAATTTGCTTCATTCCTTTCATCAATCTCTCTATCGGTTTATCCGTCTGTCTAAGTTGGTTTAGAATACGTGCAGGTACATGTATCGAAACAAGATTTTGATTCATTAGGACAATGATACACCAAAATAATATATTATTTTAAGTACATATTTTATGCTTATTTTTGGTGATATTGCACTTTAAAGAAGGGTATTTGGCATGCAGGTATATTATTTTTAGGCATTTGGAGAAAAAATGGTAGAAATGATAAAATTTGGAGCCCAAACAATGAATTTGGGATTCTGGCGCATGATGCGTTGTTTGATAAAGAACTGGCGCATGATGCGCCAGAGATGACTTTTTGCATATTAAGGTGATTCAAGATGAATTTTGCGTGAATTTTCAAAGGGACACTTATTCTACACATCTATTGGAGTAATTTAATGCATCTAGACACTTTAGAAGGTTCTTTTATGAAGGGATATATCTCTTGGATCAAATGACATATCTTTTGAATTCAGAAGAGTTGACTTTTAGAGGGAACTTTTGGAGGGAATTTAGAATTCTTTTCGCAGCCCAAAAATAGAAGAGAAGACTTCAAAAATAGGTGGGGGACAAAAAAGGGAGAGAGAGAGAAAGTTGGTGTGAGAGGAAAGAGGAAAGAAGAGATTTTTTCTAGGGTTGTAAGAGAAGAGGGAAGGTGAGAGATTTCTTCTTCATTACACTTCTAAGAGAGAATTGAGTGAGATTGTAAAGAGAGAAGGACTTTGAGAGAACTTCTAGGGATTTTCTTGGGAAGGATTGTGAGATAAGTTGTGTCTTTTATTTCTTTTATTTTTTAAACTTATTTTTATATATGAAATCCATTTTTGTCGTATCCTTCTTATGAATTCTGAGTAGTTTTCTTTACCCTTCTCCCTACATTAAGATATGATTTTGTGAAGAATTTATTTTATTTTCTACGGTTTTAAATGTTAATAATTTGTGATGATTTGAACTTCGATCTTCATTTACTTTTCAATCTGGCCAATTGAAATGTTAAAACTTGTTGAGAAACATATGTTCTGAAAGGGATATGATTTTTACAATATAGGGAGAATCACATTTGATTTCATTGGAGAGTATGTCATCCATGGGATTGAGTGCAAATAAATAGGGAAATATACTTTGTTGGATGTAGAATTGGAGATTTTAAGGTAACAGATTAAAATCCCCAATCTGGTCCAGTTGATTGGAAACTGATGTGAGATTGTTAGCCCTCAGGTGAAGGAGTAGTGGGAGCTCTGGAGTGGCAGCCAGTGTCTGATCTCAAAATTGTTTGTATCTAACGGTATAACAATGTCTGAAATTATATTTTCACTTATATTTCCTTACTTTATAACAGTACCAAAAACTTAATCCTAAAGAAAATAAGAATTTAACTCTTTCAATTATATATATATATATATATATGTTTGACATT
>NW_018235487.1:212886-213436 GCF_001263595.1 Phalaenopsis equestris
TTCTCCACCCAATCACGTGACGCCCTCGTCACGGATCGGCTCTACCGAGAGTCCTACTGGACCGTAGAGAGTCCACACACCTGACAGGCGATAATCTGCTCTGATACCACTTGTCACCTACCAAAAGAGCTCTTTATGGGTGGTGGGCAGCCCAGGACTTAAACATTACTTTTCGGCCCTACACTTAGCTGATGTGAGACTATTTGTCCGTGACGCTATGCTTATGATTTTATCACCCAACACACAAAAACATTGCTATTTACAAATTCCAGGAACTCTCTCTAACACTTCCTCTTTTTCAATTTTCGGCCAAAACATTCATTTAAAGTTGTGGATGAGCTTTCCCAAGAGTTGCCTAAGTATCCCTTCAAATTATGGCCTTATCCAAAGCCTGATTAGGCATAACCGTCGAGCTCTCCGTCAGCGGCCTCGAGGGCGTCGTCGGCGGACCTTCTTAATGAATTAATTCTAGAGTCTCGGGAAAATCTCGTCGTCGGCGGGGTCGATGGCGCCGTCGGCGCCCTAGTTCAATTCTGCACATTTTGGTCCT
>NW_018235487.1:214769-215724 GCF_001263595.1 Phalaenopsis equestris
ATTAGGAGCTTTCTACACATATAAATCATTAGAGGAATTTCTCGGTAATGAAATTTTGAAATAAATATAAAACTAAAATATTAAACAAGAAAAATATTTCATAACACAACCACAATACCAAACAAAAGAATTACATTTAAAATGCGAAAATAAAGATCACATTACATTACAATCCACAAAATACTACTCAACATCTATTAAACTACACATGCAAATTTAACTATAACACTAACTTTATAATAAAAATTAAAATTATCCAAGTACAACGTAATACCAAAAATGAAAGTTCAAATACACAAACATCCATTTCTATTACAAATAAAATCACAAAAATAAAAGTACAAATATAAGTACATCAATTACATTTAAATATCAAAATCCCAAGCTATATCTTCATCGCCTTGATCAGCAGGTGGATCTGGCTGATACTGAGTATACCGGGGCCACTCAGGAAAGGTAACACCAGGCTCACCTCTGTAGTGTCGGGCCTGAGCTTCATAAGAAGCTATCTCAAAATTTGAATGCCTTTGAAGGTACTCACTATCGTAATCGTGTCAGCGTTCTAAACCTCCAATCGTTTCATTTATCAATTTTATGCTCTTCCGTTGCAATGTCAACTCATTCATCAAATCAGAGAGGGTAGGGAAACTAGAAGGTGGAAGGTCATAACTTGTAGAGGGGATATCTCTACTAGTAGATGGTTCTTCACTCCTAGTCCCAGTTCTCCATTTCTCATGGGATTCATAAGTCTTCAAATTATCTTTACTAATGGGTTTCATAGGGTAAACCCATTCTTCGTCATCTCCAGCTTCCACTCCAGAAAGTTGGCAAAGTGCATAAATAAGGCCAGGATGTCCTAGTCCTCCACTAGTCTCACTCCTCGCCGTAGTCAATATATTCTTAAAAATTATTCTCCCCACATTTATAGTTCTATTATTCTGAATGCAGAAATTCA
>NW_018235487.1:221892-223343 GCF_001263595.1 Phalaenopsis equestris
GCAGCTACATCAGAATTTTGGATAGATAAGTGAATTTCATCTGCTGTAGGATTTGCATAATCTCGTAGGGGTCTAGGTTGGTGTTCATTCTCTATTCCTTAATTGTTCATTTTATTTTCCATTATATCAAAATTTCTAGGTTCTCTTCTTCATCTTCTAATTTTTCTAACAACGTGTTCTAATTCTGAATCGTAGGGTATAAGATTTTTAGGTTCAAATTTACGCATACAATTTGAAATTAGTACACAGTAATATAATTAACTAAATATGAAAATAAATTGCAATTCCAGTAAAAACAGTAAAAATTTTCTAATTTAGGTTCAAATTTACGCATACAATTTGAAATTAGTACACAGTAATATAATTAACTAAATATGAAAATAAATTGCAATTCCAGTAAAAATTTTCTAATAATCCTAATATGTCTGTTACTCTAATTGTGATTTTTGTTTACTCACTCCTTCACTCCCCGGCAACGACGCCAAAAACTTAACCGTGACTTTATATATGCTTAAAAATATAAGATAATTATGGACGGAAAAAATGGACGTAATAAATATTCAATAATTAGTCACACTTATTAACACAAGTATACGTATCGCTCAAGTAATATAGGGCTCTAATGGAGTCCTAAATATCGATCCCACAAGGAGTGAGTTTAGAACTACAAACTAAGATTTTAGAAAAAGCAATACTTTAATCACAAAAACAAAGTTCAATTTGCTTATCTGTCACTAATAGGAGATTGCAATAAATATGTAATTTTAATAACTAACGAATGATACTAATGAAGGTTTAAATGTGATATTCAATATATAAGACAACATCCTTCTCCTTATCAAGAAATTATAGTGAATGGATAAAGTGAATTAGTCCAAACTATATTGTGCCAAATAGGAGCATACCTATTCTTTACCCTTTGGTCCACGCATAAAGAACATTGACTAATCCTACGCTTGTTTATTAAATCTGCGGCTAGGCTGGGAGGATACCGGCTCTCACTTCGGAGCTCCCACATTCCCCTCGCCTGAGGGCTAACATCTACACTTCAGCACCCAAACGATAGGACCGAATTGAAGATTTTAGTTTGTCACTCTAAAATCTCCAATTCTACGCCCGATAATATTATTTCCCTATTTATTTGCACCCAACTTCCAAGGGCTTTGACCTCCCTGAATCTTGGATATAATCCTCACTTTAGTTGTAAAACTCAACATTTTTTAGCAAACCAATTGGCCAGATTGAAAGTAAATTAAGATAGAATTGAAAAGATCATCACAATTTTTTAAACATTTTCATGGCTTCAACAATTCAAATCACCATTTCATAAATCTCAAGACAAGGAGTAAGATAGAGAAAAATACTCAGATCTCATGGGGAAAACACAATAAAACTAGGATTCATATATAAAATCAAATTCATACAAACTACAACAAATAAATAACTTATCT
>NW_018235487.1:223353-223908 GCF_001263595.1 Phalaenopsis equestris
GAAAACTCCTTGAAGTTCCTCTGAATCTCTTCCTTTCTTTACAACACACAGAATTCCTCTTCGAAGCAGCAAGGAGGAAGAAATCTCTCACTTTCCCTCCACTCTTATAATCTCTCGAAGAATTCCTAACACTATTGAAACCTTTCTAACCTCTAGGAAATCTCTCTAGCACTTCCTCTTTTTCAATTTTCGGCCAAAACATTCTTTTAAAGTTGTGGATGAGCTTTCCCAAGAGTTTCCTAAGCATCCCTTCAAAATTTGGCCTTATCCAAAGCTTGTTTGGGCATGACCGTCGAGCTCGCCGTTGCCGCCCTGGAGGGCACCGTCGGTAGACCTTCTTAATGATTTAATTATGGAGTCTCGGGAAAATCTCACCGTCGGTAGGGTCGATGGCGCGGGGTCGAGGGCGTTGTCGGCACCCAAGTTCAATTCTGCACATTTTGGTCCTTTTCGCTCCAAATTTGCTCCTTTTTGCATCTTTTTGCTCCAATGACCATAATTCATCATTCCTGCAACAAAACATCAAAAATACCTTTCTTTAAAGTGCAATATCAT
>NW_018235487.1:224065-225904 GCF_001263595.1 Phalaenopsis equestris
TCCCTCCACCTGGGGCTAACATCTCGTATCAGAACCTAAAACAATAAACCAAGTTGGGGCCTTTAACCTGTCACATTAAAGTCCTCTAACTCTACACCCTTCAAAGTTTATTTCCCTATTTATTTTCACTAAATCATATGAATTACATTCTCATTCATACAACCTCATGTGATTATTTCCAATTGTTGACTGAGACAACACCAGCCTTATTCTCACAACAAATTTTAACATTTGGATCGGCCAAATCAAGAAGTAAATGAGTGCATGGAATTAAATCATCACAACTTTTTCTAATGTTAAAGATTAATACTCTCCACAACTTCCATCCAAACTTTAATTACTTATCATTTTAAGGAGAAAGACAAAGAAAACTACTTAGAAGAGAAAACAAAACCACACTTTAGTTTAAAAGTAGAAATCATTGTCAAACCAAAAAGAAGACTCGGTTAAAACCAAAAGTAGTTTAAAAACAAAGATAATGACTTATCTCAAATCCTCCACCAAACTCTTGAAGTTCCTTTGAATCTCCTCTCTTTTACAGCACTCTATACTCTCAAAATAAAACTAAAAACAAAAAGGAAAAAAGTAAATTTGTGGTGCCTGAATCTCTCCACAAGATTCTCCACAATCTTTTCAGGTCTCAGCACTCTCTCCCTCTTCAAGCACCCACCTCAAATGTCTCAACTTCCTTCTTTTAAAAATTTCCCAAGAGATGCCTTGGAAATTCTTCAAAATGTGTCCAAATTTGATGCATTCTCCAAGGGATGCCTCCTTTCACAAGCCTTTTAATAATATTTTTGTTCCTAGTGGTCATAACCACCCTCTTTAGCCAAGAAGTGCCTCAAATGTCTCTTCAAAATTCAGTCAAATGAAGAAAACCGTCAAATAACTGCCTCTGGCACTTAAGCGTGGGGCCTCTGGCGCTTATGCATGGCCTTCTCTATTTCATCGGTGCTTAAGTGCCCAATCTGGCGCTTAGGCGCCAAAACAGTTTTGCACAAATTTCACATTTTTGCTCCAAATTTGATCGTTTTTCACTCCTTTTAGCATTCTTCACCTTTTTACTTGTACCTGAAAGAAAAACTTCACCTTTTTACTTTTAGCATTCTTCACCTTTTTACTTGTACCTGAAAGAAAAACATACAAATGTTTTCCGTTAAAGCGCAATATCTAAAAAATTGGTATAAAAATGTGTCTAAAAACACTATATATTTTAGGTGTATCAAAATCTCCCAAACTTAAATTGTTACTTGTCCTCAAATGACACTTCAATCTTTAAAAACTAAATAAGTATGATATGTATATGAGTTTCTTTAGGAGTCACTAAAATTTAGATTTAGAAATATAGTAGTCCAATTTAGAAAAAATATTCAGTAAATGAGACCAACTTAAAGTTTAGAAATTTTTAATTTTATGAAAGATGAAAATATGAGTTCTTATCTAATTTAGAAATATTGTAGATTCTCTAAGTTTAGAATTTAGTCCTTTTATTATCTCCACTTAAAAATTTTTATTAAGAATAATTTTACTTACTTTCTCAAGTCTTGTACTTTAAAAAGATCAAATGTGGAACTAATTTTTTATTAGACACTAATCCTCAAGCTTCTCCTCCCTTACTTTTTTTCGTCTTTTTCTTTTTCTTTCCTTTTTCATTTTCATTTTCAGACAAGGATTACTATATGCAAGGATTACTATATCTAGATAGGTCTTTAATAATTTTGTCACTTCTCCTTTCATAAAGAAAAGTCTTGATATAAGTCTTTTACTTAAAAATATAATAATAATTTTGAAAATTATTTTTAACAAAAGAAATTTAAGTATTAAAAATAAAATTTAAGT
>NW_018235487.1:226031-229631 GCF_001263595.1 Phalaenopsis equestris
AATTTTAACTAAATTTTCTTACTATTTCCTAAAATCAAATTTTACTTCCCTAATATAACTTCATATACATAATCATTTTAACTAAATTTCATTCATGCTTATTTAAGCACTGGTTCAAATCAAATTCACTTGTAGCACATTTGAGAACAAATAAAATTCAAGAATTGAAAATATTTTTCATCCCCCAAAAACTTAAATTTTTAACGGATTAAATAGTTTAGCAGTAAATATAAATAAGCATGAATGAAAATTTGAAATAACATGCTTACAGGAATTTTTATATCCTAATTATACAAGTATAAAACTAAAAATAGGAGTTAAATTAATTTTTGATTAATTTTCTATCATTTTCATTTCAATTCAACATGTAGAAATTCAATAGACTTCTAAGTAGTGGGTATAAACATAAACACAAACTAACACACTAACTTTGATTTTAAGTCTTAACATAAAAACAAACACACTAACATGATAAAAGAAAAATACAGAGTAGCAATATTCTGAAATTAAAGTTTAAAACTAAAGTTAGTAAGATTTTTAACTTTTCAAAAGACATGACATAGAATTCAAAAGACATAGAAATAAGTTCAATTCTAACTAACTAACACAATAATCAACACACAACAACAATTACTACCCTAGACTTTTAAAACAAACTACTAACAAAACACAACATCACAATACAATTAAACAAAATAAAAGTTTCACACCTCACAAAGTCCTAACCAATACACAAACATACACGTCTCAAGTCGAAAACATAAAAACACATCACATCACATGTCTCAAGTCCAAACATAAAAATAAGCAACACATCACAAGTTTCAAGTGTTTCAAGTCCAAAGCACATAGGTCCAAAGCACATAGTCTAACACATATTACAAACATAAAAGTAAATCATTTAGTCCTCCTCATCATCTTTAGAATCGCCGCTATTCCAGACATTTGTTGGCTCATAATCAGGGTATCTAAGATATGGAGGAAATTGCACTCCTGAGTAACTCCTGGGTTACCCCTAATGAGGTTTTCCAGAGATGAATAAAATTTCTGTTCATAATCACTTTTTCTTCTGTTATACCAATCAATATGATCTGCAAAGCTTTCTAAATTTCTTACCTTATCAGCGGTATAGTTGATATTGTCCATCGTCCTCTGTAATAATTGAGTTTGAGTTTTTGTGATCTCACCTGTAAAAGTAGATGGTCTTAAGATAGATGATCTAGATGTAGATGCAGCAAAGGTAGAAGCAGCAGATGTTGTCATTCCATAACTCCTTGAAAATCCTCCTCTCCAGCCAAAAATAGAATGCTCCAAATATGACTTTACATTAACTTAGTAATTGGCTTCAAAGGCAACAGTAATTCCTCCCAGCTATCATATCTCACTCCAGTCTGCTCACATAAAGAAAAGATCAAGAAAGCAAATCCCAGACAAAGCAAATCTCAAGAAAGCAAATCCCAGACCTGCGGTAGTAGCGGCAGTGGCAGAACTGATAATAGTCTAATAGATCAAAGCTTCAATATTGATGAGCTTGCCTGCCTGAATACGATAGTTCAACATCTCCCTCTCTCTCTTAACTTCACTGAGATGATTTATAGGTAATAGACGGGCTGAAATAAAATAGTGTCATGCCTTGGATAGTGCACTTAACTTTGACGTGGCAAAGTTGACTCTCCTCTCATTTGTGATCTTCTAGAGTCCTCTTCCAACAGTCAAATAGGAAATAATCTCATCTAGCTCCATCTTAGTAGGATTATAGTTCGCATAAAAACAAAAAGTATCTGGTGGTAGATGATAAAAGATATTGATTACCTCCGGTGAAAAAGGTATCAATTTTCCTTGAAACATAACTCAATCTTCTTCAGCCTCAGGGAGGTTTACATAGAACTCCCTGACTACAGAAATTACAAAAAAAAATGGCCACAACAGAATCGTTCTCATTGTCGGCGAACGATCAGATCTTTTACAAATCCACCTAGACTTTTGAAACATCACTCCTAGATAAGTTTTTGTGATTCCAGAGCATCACTGTACCTATCTTGAGCTTTAGAATTCACAAATTTGCTCGAATCAAAGTAGCTTTTTTCCTTTTCTCCTCTTCATTCTTGGTGCCATTCTACAAATTTCATAAAATTCCATAATAACTTCAAAAATCAAGTCTAATCCACTAAAATCAATTCCTATAAGTATAAACTACACTTCCTATGCAATTTCCATAGATTTTTCCTCATTTTTCACCATGAATAGTGATTTTCAGATTTTTCCAAATGTACTCAAAATACATGGTGAAAATCTAAAATTTTTACATAGAAGTGAAGTTCTTACCTCAAGTAATCCAAATCTAGCAAATTTTTCCCAATTATGCCAAGAAATCTCCACAAAATAACTTTCCCTAGCCTCCAAAATCGCAAACTCAAGAGGTTGAAGGTGACGGCAAGGGTAAAAATGGCAATTTTTTGGATTATTTTTCACTTTTAACTGTTCGTGAATCAGTTTTCGTGAACCGACGCTTAAGTGCGAGTAAGTGGTGCTTAGGCTCCTGCCTCTCGGGTTACATTGCGCTCAAGCGTGAGAATGTGACGCTTAGGCGCTAGTGCACTATTTTTTATATTTTTCAACTTAAGTAAAATGCACTATTAGCCTAAGTAAATCACCCCTAAATGGTCTCATGACACTTAAATGATTATTTTCTTCTCCTACAACTCTCCTCTCTCTCTAAATTCTCTCATATAACTCAATTCAATTCAAGAAAAAAACAACACTAACTTTCACAAAAACAAACATATACATTCATTCACAAACTGGTACAAGTACATGTAACATTTAATTCTCATTCCAAATAGTCTCGGATGAGAAAATTTTCTAGACACAAAAACTTAACAAACTTAAACAATAAACACATAAAAGTTATTAACACTAAAAACAAACACTAACACATAAACACAACGACTCCTAACAAATAAACTCAAACACAGAACTTAATTCCACTTTTCTTTTAGTGGGATAAACTCTGGTCTTTCATTAGTCTCTCCTTGGGCAATCTGAATATAAAGTTGATAAAATGGATAGTGGAGTTGATAAAATGGATAGTGGTGACGAGCTCTGATACTATCTTCTTCAATCCATTTTTATTTAGAATACATCTCCTTGTCCACTTCCTCCATATAACTAGTATGGTTGAATTGCATTTTAAATTGTTATCCAATATGCTCTAAATGTGCATGAATGTCAATAACCTTTATTTTCAGTAAAGTCATGATAGTCCCAATTTTGTTGATCTTTTCTGATATTCCTTCAATACTAATGGCTATGAAATCGTTATACATCTCTTGCTCTTGTGCACTTTGACTAATGACTAATGAATTTCTTCCTCATGCTCTCTTCTTTCTTCTTCAATTCAATCTCCCATGAAGACATATTATCAAAATCTCTCTCTTGTAGACTTTAGGGCTAAAAATGATATGGGGTGAAATTCCTTCACAAAACCCTTCTATTTATAGGCCTAAATCCCTCTAATAACTCCTAGGCACGTCCTAAAATTGCCTTGGCATGTTTTAGTCAACCAATTGGTGGGTTAACCCTCTAGAATCCAAATTTTGC
>NW_018235487.1:229689-233796 GCF_001263595.1 Phalaenopsis equestris
TCTTAAGCGCAGAATATTGGCTCTTAAGCGTCAATGCTCAATTTTGCACCCGTTAACTTAACGTCCAAATTCTCATTTTAGCATGTCTAGATCACTAAATAAAGTTTAAAATCATTACTAACACATAATAGTCTAAAAAACTAACACATAATAGTCTAAAAAACTACCCTAAATTTTCTTAATCACACACAAACAACATTAAAAGCAAAAACACACTAATAACTATGGGTTGCCTCCCACAAAGCGCTTGGTTTTAAGTCGTCAGTCCGATGTAACCAGTGCTTATTCTGGTTGACCCAATATCATTCAATCGTTAAATTTATGATGATCCCCTATAAAATAAGGTTTCAGTCTACAATAATTCACTTTAAATACTTTCTCAATTCTAGGATTTTTAATATTCACAACTCCAAAAGAATAAACTTTTATCACAACAAATGGGCCCATCCACCTAGACTTATATTTGCCTGAAAATAATATTAAACTTGCATTATATAACAAAACTTGTTGACCTGGCTGACAATTTTTAGTAAGAATCCTTTGATCATGCCACATCTTCATCTTTTCTATACAAATCTTAGCACTCTCGTAAGATTCATTCATTATCACTTCAAGCTCATTTAATTGCATTAATCTTTTCTCGTTTCTCACCAACATCTTTCAAAATATAATTGAACTCTTTAATCGCCCAATATGCTTTATGCTCAAGTTCAACTGGTAAGTGACAAGCTTCCCTAAATTTTAGCCTATATGGGGATATTCCTACAGAAGTTCAATATGCAGTCCTATAAGCCCACAAAGCATAGTCACGTTTGACTGACCAATCCATTTTTGTTGGATTTACAGATTTTTCAATAATTCTTTTTATTCTTGATTGAAAAATTTAGCCAAACCACTTGTCTGAGGATGATAAGCTGTAGCAATTCTATGATTTATATGAAATTTCTTTAATAATTTCTCCATTATGACATTTCTGAAATGAATTCCACCATTAGTTATGATAACTCTCAGCATCCCAAATCTATAAAATATATTCATTTTTAAAAATTTTGCAACACTTTTAGCATAACATCGAGGTAAAGCAACAGCTTTTATCCATTTAGATACATAGTCCACTACTAACAGTATATATAAATTTTTTAAATATGGTATACATGGTCCCATGAAATCTAATCCCCAAACATCAAATATTTCAACTTCTAACATATAATTGAGGGGCATCTCAATTCTTCTAGAAATATTGCCTACTCGTTAACATCTATCACAAGTTTTAATACAAGCATTAACATCTCTAAAGATGGTAGGCCAATAAAATCCAGATTGTAAAATTTTGTACGTTGTTCTATCAACAACAAAATGTCCCCCAAAATTAAAATTATGACATTTTTGGATAATTTCATAAGTCTCTTCGAAAGGTACACATCTTTAAATAATCAGATCATTTCCTTGTTTATAAAAAAATGAGTCATCCCAAAAATAAGTCTTAGCTTCAAGAATAAATTTCCTCTTCTGTTGGTCTGTTGGTATGTCATTCCATTGTTGGTATGTCATTCCATAGGGTATAATATCACTAACAAGAAAGTTCACAATGTCACGCCACTCATTAATATTGAACAATTTTTTAATTAGGAAAATGTTCATTAACTTCTTTATCAAAATAGAGTGGTTTTTCTAATTCAAGTCTGGATAAATGATCAACAATTTGATTTTCAGTTCCCTTCTGATCTACTACTGTAAAATCAAACTCTTACAAAAGAAGAATCCATCTTATAAGTCTAGGTTTAGTATCCTTCTTTTTTATTAGGTACTTAATAGCAAAATGATCTGTATGCACTACGCAATGATTTTCAATTAAATATGATCTAAATTTATCAAAGGCATATAATATTGCTGATAACTCTTTTTTAGTTGTTGTGTAATTAATTTGGGTTTCGTTAAGAGTTTTACTAGCATAATAAATTACTTTAAAAATTTTATCATATATTTGTCTTAAAACAGCTCCAATAGCATAATCACTAGCATCACACATCAGTTCAAAAGGTTTTCCCCAATCTGGTGAAAGTATAATTGGTGCAGTGACTAATTTTTATTTTAATAACTTAAAACCTTTTATGTGGTCTTCATCAAAATTAAAAATTGCATCTTTCTACAGTAAATGGCATAAAGGCTTAGCAATTTTTGAAAAGTCTTTAATATATCACAAGTAAAACCTAGCACGTCCTAAAAAACTCCCAATTTCTCTTACATTGGTTGGATAAAGTAAATTAGCGATCACTTGAATTTTAGCAGGATCTACTTCCATACCATTTTCTGATATTTTATGTCCTAATATAATTCTTCCTGCTACCATAAATTGACATTTTTCCCAAATTAAGATTTTCCAAATTAAGGACTCAATTTGTGTCTTCACAGCACTTAAGAACTTTTGATAAATGTTTTAAACGTGAGTCAAATGATGTTCCAAACACAAAAAAATCATCCATAAATACTTCAATTCCTCTTTCAATTAAATCACAAAAAATTGATTAAATCACAAAAAATTGATTGACATCATACATATTTGAAATGTAGCAGGGGCATTACATAAACCAAAGGGCAGTCTTCTAAAAGCAAATGCACCATAAGGACTGGTAAAAATTGTTTTCTCTTGATCTTCAAGAGTTATTTGAATTTAGTGATAACCAGTATATCCATCCAGAAAATAAAAATATTTACGCCCAGCTAGTCTATCCAGCATTTGATCTAGAAATGGTAGTGGAAATTGATCTTTCCTGGGGGTAAGATTTAATTTTCTATAATCAATGCATATTCGCCACCCTGCAACTAGTAGGTATTAATTCGTTATGTTCGTTCACAGTCACAATTACTCCTCCTTTCTTAGGAACATAGTGAATTGGAGTAACCCATTCACGTAACCCATGAAATAGGGTAGATAATTCCAGCATCTAACCACTTTAAAATTTCTTTCTTTACAACTTCTTTCATAACAGGATTCAATCTCCTTTGAGGATTAGCCCTAAGTTTGTAGTTCTCTTCCATATGAATTCTACGCATACAAATTGAAGGATTGATTCTCTTAATATCAGTTATTGTTCATCCAATGGCTTTCTTGATCACTTTTTATCCTATTATACATATCAATATGCTTTGCAAAATGTTCTAAATTCTTAACTTTATCAGCGGTATAATTTATATTGTCCATCATCCTTTGTAATAATTGATCTTGGGTCTCAGTAGACTCACCTCTAGAAGTAGAAGCACGTGAGGTAGATGGTCTAAATGTAGAAGTAGCAGATGTCTCCATTCCATAACTCCTAAAAAATCCTCCTCTCCAGGAAAAAATAGAATGCTCAGAATAAGTCTTCACATTCACCTTTGTAATAAGCTTCAGAGGCAACAGTACTTCCTCCCAGCTATTATATCATACTCCAGCCTGCTCACATAAAGAAAAGATCAAGGAAGCAAATCCCAGACCTGTAGTAGTAACAGCAGTGGCAAAACTGATGATAGTCTGACATATCAAAGCTCCAATGTTGATGAGTTTTCCTTCCTCGATACTATAATTTAACATCGTTCTCTCTCTGGTAACTTCGCTGAGATGATTTGTTGGTAGTAGACGAGCAGAAATAAAATAGTGTCATGCTTTTAAAGGTGCACATAACTTTGACATAAGAAAATTGACACTCCTTTCAATAGTGATCTTTCAAAGTCCTCTTCCATCAGTCAAATAAAAAATAATCTCATCTAGCTCCATCTCAATTAGATTATAATTTGCGAAAAAAGCATAAAGTTTATGGTGGCAAATGGTAGAACAAATTGATTACCTCCGGTGAAAAAGGTATCAACTTTTCTTGAACCATAACTCTATCATCATCAGCTTCAAGGAGGTTTGCATAAAACTTTCGAACAACAGAAATGACTGCAATAGTAGAAAAACAACAGAATCGTTCCCACTGTCGGCGAACGATCATATCTTCCAAAAATCCAACTGGATTCTTAAAACAACGCTCTTGAATAAGCTTGCGTGACTGCAACGCTTCATTGTACCTATCTTGAGCCTTCGAACAAACAAATTTGCTGGAATCAAAAGGGCTCTTTCCCCAAGTA
>NW_018235487.1:233848-235875 GCF_001263595.1 Phalaenopsis equestris
TACTAAACTAAACTTCCAAAAGCTTAAACTACACTTCCTATGCAATTTCCATAGATTTTTCCTCATATTCACCATAAATAGTGAATTTTCAAATTCTTCCAAATGTACTCAAAATACATGGTGAAAATCCAAAATTTTTGCATAGAAGTAATGCTCTTACCTTAAGAATTTCGGATCTAGCAAATTTTTCTTGATTCCACCAAGAAATCTCCACTTAATGGTGTGCCCTAGCTCTCTAAATTTGCAATTTGAGAGGTTGTAGGTGACGTGAGGGTGAAAAATGGTGATTTTTGGGTTAATTTTTCACTCTTAACCATTCATGAACTGATTTTCATGAACCGATGCTTAAGCGCGGATAAGTGGCACTTAAGCGCCTACCTCTCGGGTTACATAACGCTTAAGCGCGATATGTGGTGCTTAGGCGTCAGTGCACAATTTTTTAGATTTTTAAATTTAAGTAAAATGCATTATTTGCCTAAGTACACCACCCTTAAATCGTTTCATAATACTTAGATGACTATTTTCATCTCCTACAACTCTACTTTCTCTCAAAATTCTCCATATAACTCAATTCGATTTAAGGCTAAAAATAACACTAATTTGCACACAAATAAACACATATATTAATTCACAAACTATTATAAATACATGTAACATTTAATTCTCACTTTAAATAGTCTTGGATGAGAAAATCTTCTAAGCACAAACACCTAACAAACATAAACTCCAAAAAATAGTATTTAACTCTTAACAATTTAACTATTAAACAATAACTCCTAACAAACAAACTCTAACATAAGACTTAATTCCATTCTTCATTTGTTGGGACAAACTCAGGTCTTTCATTAGTCTCTCCTGGGGCAATCGGAATATAAATTTGATAAAACGGACGGTGATGACGAGCTCTGATACTATCTTCTTCAATCCATTTTTGCTTAAGAAACATCTCCTTATCTGCTTCCTCTATATAACTAGTATGACTAAATTGCATTTTCAATTGTCATCTAATATTAATACATCTAATATGCTCAAGATGGTCATGAATCTCAATTACCTTGGTCTCAAGTAAAGTCATAGTAATCTCAATTCTGTTGATCTTTTCTGATATTCCTTCAATACTAACAGCTAAGAAATTTTTATACGTCTCTTGTGCATTTTAATTAATGAATCTCTTCCTCATGGTCTCTTCCTTCTTCTTCAAATCCATCTCCCATGAAGACATTTTATCTAAATCTCTCTTTCTCTTAGACTTTTATTCTTTTAGAATTTTAGGGCTGAAAATGATCTAGGGTGAAATTCCTTAACAAAACCCTTCTATTTATAGGCTTAAATCCCTCAAATAACTTCTAGGCACGTCTAGGAACTGCCTTGACATGTTTTTACAAACTAATTAGTGGTTAAACCTTCTAGAATCTTAATTCACATGTTTTTAAACTATTGCGCCTAAGACCAAATCTTTGCGCTTAAGCGCCAGTGCACATTTTTGCACCAGACAACTTAACGTCCAAAATCTCATTCTAACATGTCTAGGTTACTAAATAAAGTCTTAAAATCACTACTAACACATAATAGCTCAAAAATACTATCCCAATTTTTCTTAATCACACACAAACAACAATCAAAGCAAAACACGCTGATAACTATGGGTTGCCTCCAACAAAGTGCTTGGTTTTACGTCGTCAACCCGACGTAATTAGTGCTTATTCTGGTTGACTGACCAGAGGAAAATATGTTGAGATTTTCATACCTATTTTATATTGTTTCAGATGATATTGCACTTTAAAGAAAGGTATTTTTGATGTTTTGTTGCATGAATGATAAATTAGGGTCATTGGAGCAAAAAGATGCAAAAAGAAGCGAATTTGGAGCGAAAAGGACCAAAATGTGCAGAATTGAACTTGGGCGCCGACAACGCCCTCGACCCCGCCGACGGCGAGATTTTCCCTAGACTCCAAAATTAATTCATTAAGAAGGTCCGCCGACGGCGCCCTCGAGCCTGCCGATGGCGAGCTCGGCGGTTTTTGCAC
>NW_018235487.1:236056-238155 GCF_001263595.1 Phalaenopsis equestris
GTGTGCTGTAAAGAAAGGAAGAGATTCAGAGGAACTTCGATGAGTGTTCTTGGGGAGAAATTAGAGATAAGTTATTTACTTGTTGTAGTTTGTATGACTTTGATTTTATATATGAATTCCGAGTTTTGTTGTATTTTCCCCATGTGATCTCAGTAGTTTTCTCTGTCTTTCTCCTTGTCTTGATATTTGTGAAATGGTGATTTGAATTAGTGAAGTCATGAAAATATTTAAGAATATGTTGAGGTAAAGCAACAACTTTTCACTTCGATCTTAATTTACTTTCAATCTGGCAAATTGATTTGTTAAAATATGTTGAGTTTTACAACTAAAATGAGGATTACATCCAGGATTCAAGGAGGTCAAAGTCTTTGGAAGTTGGGTGTAAATAAATGGGGAAATAATATTATCAGGCATAAAATTGGAGATTTTAGAGTGACAGACTAAAACCCCCAATTCGGTCCTATCATTTGGGTGCTAAAGTGTAGATGTTAGCCCTCATGCGAGGGGAACGTGGGAGCTCTGAAGTGAGAGTCGGTATCCTCCCTAGCCACAGATTCAATAAACAAGCGTAGGATTATTCAATGTTCTTTATGCCTGGACCAAAGGGTAAAGAATAGGTATGCTCCTATTTGGCACAATATAATTTGAACTAATTCACTTTATCCATTCACTATAATTTCTTGATAAGGAGAAGGATGCTTTCTTATATATTAAATATCACATTTAAACCTTCATTAGTATCATTCGTTATTTAAGAGTTATTAAAATTACATATTTATTGCAATTGCCTATTAGTGACAGATAAGCAAATTGAACTTCGTTGTTGTGATTAAAGTATTACTTTTTATAAAATCTTAGTTCGTAGATCTAATCCTACTCCATGTGGGATCGATATCTAGGACTCCATTAGAGCTCTATATTACTTGAGTGAAACGTATAATTGCGTTGATAAGTGTGACTTTATAATTATTGAATATTTATTACTTCCATATTTATCTTATATTTTTAAGCATATATAAAGTCGTGGTCATTGACCCAACATCATGGCTTCATTAAATTTATGCTGATCCCCTATAAATTAAGGATTCAGTCTATGATCATTTACTTTAAACACTTTATCAGTCTTAGGATCTTTAATATCCACAACTCCATAAGAATAAACTTTCATCACAACTAATGGGCCCATTCATCTGGACTTAAGTTTGCCTAGGAATAGACTTAACCTTGCATTATATAGCAAAACTTGTTGGTATGACTGAAAATTTTTAATAAGAATCCTTTGATCATGCCACATTTTCATCTTTTCTTTGTAAATCTTAGCACTTTCATAAGATCCATTCCTTATCTATTCAAGCTCATTTAATTGCAAAAATCTTTTCTCACCAACTTCTTTCAAATTATGATTGAACCCTTTAATTGCCCAATATGCTTTATGCTCAATTTCAACTGATAAGTGACAAGCTTTCCCAAATATTAGCCTATATGGGGATATTCTTATAAGGGTTCTCTATACAGCCTTATAAGCCCACAAAGCATAATCAGGTTTGACTGACCAATCCATTTTTATTGGATTCACAGATTTTTCCATAATTCTTTTTAATTTTTTGATTGCGTAATTCAACCAAACCACTTGTCTGGGGATGATAAGTAGTAGCAATCCTATAGTTTATATGTTTTTTCTTTAATAACTTCTCCATTATTGAATTTCTAAACTGACTTCCCCCATCAGTTATGATAACTCTCAGCATCCCAAATCTACAAAATATGTTTTTTTTCAAAAATTTTGCAACACTTTGAGCATCACATCGAGGTAAAGCAACAACTTCTATCCATTTGGATACATAGTCCAATGCTAACAAAATATATAAATATTTGAAAGATGGTATAAATAATCCCATGAAATATAATCCCCAAACATGAAATATTTCAACTTCTAGCATGTAATTGAGGGGCATCTCATTTCTTCAGAAATATTGCCTACTCTTTGACATCAATCACAAGTTTTGATATAAGCAGTTACATCTCTAAAAATTGTAGGCCAATAAAATCCAGATTGTAGAATTTTGTATGTTGTTTTATCAACACCAAAATGTCCCCCA
>NW_018235487.1:238487-242636 GCF_001263595.1 Phalaenopsis equestris
TTTTTCATTAAGTACTTAATAGCAGAATGATCTGTATGCACTACAGAGTGAGTTTCAATTAAATATGATCTAAATTTATCAAGTGCATATACTATTGCTAATAACTCTTTTTTAGTTGTTGTATAATTAATTTGAGATTTATTAAGAGTTTTACTAGCATAGTAGATTACTTTGAAAATTTTATCATATCTTTATCCTTAAACAACTCCAATAGCATAATCACTAGCATCACACATCAGTTCAAAAGGTTTTCCCCAATCTGGTGAAATTATAATTAGTGCAGTGAATAATTTTTCTTTTAATAACTCAAAAGTTTTTAGGCACTCTTCGTCAAAATTAAAAATTGCATCTTTCTCCAATAAATGACATAAAGGCTTAGCAATTTTTGAAAAGTCTTTATAATATAGTCTGTAGAATCCAGCATGTCCTAAAAAACTCCTAATTTCCCTTACATTTGTTAGATAAGGTAAATTAGTAATCACTTGAATTTTAGCAGAATCTACTTCCATACCATTTTCGGATATTTTATGTCATAATACAATTCCTCATGCTATCATAAATTGGCATTTTTCCCAATCAAGCACTAAATTTGTCTCTTCACAACGCTTAAGAACTTTTGATAAATGTTATAAACATGAGTCAAATGAAGTTCCAAACATTGAAAAATCATCCATAAAGACTTCAAACCCTTTTTCAATTAAATCACAAAAAATTGCCATCATACATCTTTGAAATGTAGCAGGGGCATTACATAAACCAAAGGGAACTCTTCTAAAAGCAAAAGTACCATACGGACTGGTAAAAGTTGTTTCTCTTGATCCTCAAGAGTTATTTGTATTTGGTGATGACCAATATATCCATCCAAAAAATAAAAGTATTTATGCCTAGTTAGTCTATCCTGCATTTGATTTATAAAGGGTAGTGAAAAATGATCTTTCCTAGTGGCAAGATTTAATTTTCTATAATCAATTCATATTCGCCACTCTGTGACTTGTCTAGTAGATATTAACTCATTATGTTCATTCACAGTCACAGTTACTCCTCCTTTCTTAGGAATGCAATGAATTGGACTAACCCATGCACTACCTGAAATAGGGTAGATAATTCCAGCATCTAACCACTTTAAAATTTCTTTCTTAACAACTTCTTTCATAACAGGATTCAATCTCCTTTGAGGATAAGCCCTGGGTTTGCAATTTTCTTCCATATGAATTATATGCATACAAATTGAAGGACTGATTCATTTAATATCAACTATTGTCCATCCAAAGGCTTTCTTAAAATTTTTTAGAATTTTCATCAACCTTTCTTCTTCTTCCATAGTTAACTTTGAGGAAATTATAATTGGTAAAGTAGAGGAATCTCCAAAAAACACATATTTTAAATCATCAGGAAGTAATTTCAACTCAAGTTATGGAGGTTTTTCTATTGATGGACAAAATGATTTATCTTTTTCTATCGTGTCCAAAATTTCAAAACTTTCTCGAACATTGTTTGAATCTTTCTTTAAAAGATCTTCACATCAATCTAATTCCTCTTCTTGCTCATGTTCCAAATATTTTACTTCAAATTTTTCTTCATAATTAGTTTTGAAATGACATTCACTCAGATATCTTATAACATCCATTCTATAGCATTCATCATCTTTACCTTTTGCAGGATACTTCATTGATCTTGAAATGTTAAAAGTAACAATTTGATCATTGACGCACATTATTAATTCTCCTTTATGTACATCTATCATTGCTCTTCTTGTGGCTAGGAAAGTTCTCACCAAAATGATAGGTATCTCTTTATCTTCCTCCATATCCAGCATAATGAAATCCACAAGAAAGATAAATTGATCCACTTTCACTAGGACATCTTCTATAAATCTTTTAGGGTAAGTTATCGAACGATCTGCTAACTGCAGAGTTATAATAGTAATGGTTATTTATCCTAATCCCAATCTTTTGAATATTTATGATGACATAAGGTTAATGCTTGCACCTAAATCACATAAAGCTTTCCCATAAAATCTATCTCCTATCACACATGAAATTGTAAAGCTATCAGGATCTTTAAGCTTTTTAGGAAGCTTTTTCTCAATAATTGCACTGCACTCCTCACTAAGTGCAACAGTCTCATTATCATCAAACTTCCTTTTCCTATTGAGAATACCCTTCATTAACTTTACATAGCTTGACATTTATTATAAGGCTTCAGTAAATGGAATATTAATTGTAAGTTTCTTACAAATTTCCAGAAATTTTGAAAATTGTTTATCTAACATCTATTGACAAAGTCTCTGAGGAAATGGAAGTGGTGGTTTTTCTAAGTTAACTTTAAGTGGAGAAATAGGTCTCTCAGAATCTTTTGGAGCATCCTCTTTGATTCATCAATTTCTTCTCTCTCTACTTCAGTTTCTTTTTTACCCTACCTTCCAACTCTCTTCTGCTTCTAAGTTGAACAACTTTTACTTGCTCTTTATTCTGGTCTTTCAGATTTGTTTCAGTATTACTAGGAAGTGTTCCTTGGGATCTATTACTTAATGAATTTGCAATTTGTCCAAGTTGATTCTCAATATTTCTAATTTTAGCTCCTTGACTTTGTAACTGATTTCCCATTTGTAATACCACTTCTTCTATAGACAAATTCTTCTCCTTAAATTGTTTATTACTTTTGAAACCTGGAGGATAAGTAGATCTATAATTATTATTCCCTTGGTTGTTCAAGTTTCCCATTGGCTTTCCTTGATTGTTCCCCCATTGTTGATTATTACCACCCGTAAAATTATTCCAATTGAAGTTGGGATGGATCTTCCAACCTGGGTTATAATTGTTTGAATATGGGTTATTCTTCTTGTTATTTATGCATTCAAAGTTTCTAATGATGCTTTAGAATCTACCATTTGGCCTAATGAATTATCTTCAATCATAGAGATACGTTGAGAAAAAATCATTCCAAATTGGTCTAACTTCCTTGAAATTGCAGCAACTTGATTTTCTAACATAGTAAATGCATCAGACTCGTGAATATTGACTACTTTTTTAGGATTCACCCTCTCAGAAGGACATTAAAAATTATTGGTAGTCATTTCTTCAATTAAAGCATAAGTATCATAAAATGGTTTTGACATCAACGAACCACCAGTAGCGGCATCGATAATAGATCTATGAGACCCAGCTAATCCATTATAAAAAGTTTGAATTATTAACCAATCTGGTATAGCATGGTGTGGACACTTTTTAAAGAGTTCTTTAAATCATTCTCATGCTTCATAAATAGATTCTCCTTCAAACTGATCAAAAGATGTAATATTATTTCTAAGCTTCGCAGTTTTTGATGGTGGAAAATATTTAGCAAAGAATTTTTGTGCTAAATCACCCCAAGTTCTGATAGATCCAAGTGTTAATGAATTCAGCCACATCTTAGTTTTATCCCTCAGTGAGAAAGGAAATAACCTAAGTCTTATGGCATCATCCAATACACCATCACATTTAAATGTAGCTCACAATTTTAGAAAATTGGCAAGATGTAAATTTGGATCTTGAGTTGGTGATCCTCCAAACCGATTATTTGATTTCATTTGGATAATAGCAGGTTTAAGTTCAAATGAATTAGCAACTACAGTAGGTTTTTGAATACTACAATGAAGTTCATCTACCGTAGGGTTAGCATAATCTCGTAAAAGTCTATATTCTTGATGAATTTCAGCATTTTGATCATTTTGGTTTGCCATATCTATAATTTTTTTAGATTTTCAAAATTTTTAATTTTTTTTGCTTTTTGTGATTTTTCTAACAGCTCTCTCTAATTCAAAGTCGTAGGGCACTAGTCATTCAGAACTTGAACTACACATACACTAACATAAAATAAAATAAAACAAAACACACACAAAATAAAATACTACAATAAAATATTCCTACAATAACTTCTAAATTTTAAATAAGATTTTCTAAAAATAGAAATTTTGCTTTCAATAAATTTTTGAAATCTTCCCCGGCAACGACACCAAAAACTTGATCCCGACTTACTGTTTATGTGCACGGTATAATAATGTCTTTGATGATATTTTCACTTATATTTTCTTACTTTGCACAGAACCAAAAATTTGATTGTGAAGAAAATAAGTATTTATCTTTTTAATATATATATATATATATATAT
>NW_018235488.1:0-572 GCF_001263595.1 Phalaenopsis equestris
ACAAGATCCAGTCTGCATCAAAACAAGCCTCCATCAGAGTCCGGAACATACCAAGCCCCAGATGAAGGTTTCGTCAGGAGATCCGTCATCGTCAAGGACAAAGAAGAAGAAGAAAAGCATCACTACAAAGATTGAAAGCACGGGGGGTAGGATAGGGGTTGCCTCTACTAGGTTGGTTGTTTCGAATTTGGTGAAGAAAATCCTCGAACCCTTGACTTTGTATGATTGTGTTTTTGTCCCTCTTGGATCTTATGAATATATCGATTGTGGTTTTGGCAACTTTTTAACAATTTTTTGGTGAGAACGTAACTAATTATGACCAATCTAGCTTCGATCTTGATCCCCAAAATGATCTTTAAATCATACTCGAGTCCGATGAACTCGTTGTCAAGTCCAAAGAAGACATCAATAATACTGCTTACAACAACACCGATAACGAGGAGCCAACTCTCGAGCATCATGGTATACCGCTTACCATCAACTTAGATCTTTCTGACAGAGAGGAAAAGACACCGGAAGAATCAACAGAATGATATTTTAAAAAGAAGAAATCACAGAAGTTAACTTAAGGA
>NW_018235489.1:0-881 GCF_001263595.1 Phalaenopsis equestris
AATGCACTATACTACCTGAGTCGTCGTCTAATATCAACGAAAATAAGGTATCCACCAATTGAGAACCACTGTGTAGCTTTAATTTTTGCAGCTCAGAACTTAGGAATTATATGCTTTCTCACAAGGTAACTCTGATTTCAAGAATTAATCCGTTGTAATATTTAATGACACAACCAACACTCTCCGGACGTCTAGCAAGGTGGTCAATGATATTATTGCATTTCAACATAACTTTTGTTCCTCTGCGTGCTATCAAGGGACAGATACTAGCAGACTTTCTTTGTGCACACCTGTTACCAGCTGGGTCCCCACTCAATGACGAGTTATCAGATGAACAAATTCTACAAACAGATTTCTCTAGTGCACAATACTGGGAGATGTACTTCGATGGTGCTTCTTCAGCCAGAAAAGACAAGGACTCGGGCAGAATCATACCAGGAAAAGCAGGAGTTGGTTTGATTTTCATCACTCCAGATAAGGGTATGTTGAGATTCTCGTACCACCTAATAGTGGCTTGAACCAATAATGAAGCAGAATACGAAGCTTTAATTACAGGATTAGAGTTGGCAATTTTAATGGATATAAAAGATATTGCCATCTACGGTGACTCCCAACTTATCATTCAACAAATTGTTGGACAATACAAAATTTTAAAGCCCAGACTGTCTGAATATTACCAACACACGATGAAACTACTTGAGCAAAAGTGACTTTCTATCAGATCCCTCGGGTAGATAATGCACTTGCCGACGCTCTAGCGAAACTCGCTAAAGAATTGGCATGTCCCCCGAAGGATTCCATAGAAATCACAGTGTAGGGCAGACAAGTTCTATCCAAGATTGACATGGAAACCCTACATAAACTCGGAAAAGAAGAAGACA
>NW_018235490.1:0-958 GCF_001263595.1 Phalaenopsis equestris
ATATATATATATATATATTCAATACTAACATTAAATGTATTCACGCATTAATGCACTATCATAAATAATTTGGATGGAAAAAGTGTGGTCTCCAAATGTTAAATAAATTGGTAAATAAAAAAATAATAATTAGAGGAGAATATTTCGGTCCATTCCACTTATTAGTTAATTGCGGCTATATATTAATTATTAAACCTTTGATTATTTTATAGTATGCATGATAGCGATCATAGTTCTAAATAAGAATATTTATAATATATTTAATAGTAGACTCATTTACATACATACCACCCTATTTATATTTATTTACATATCTAATTTATACAATTTCTTATATATATTTATACCACACAAATCTTCGAATCACAACAAAATTATTATTGTTTTAATTTTAAATAAGTGAAATATGTATTTTGTATACATAGATGAAGTAGCATATTATGCAAAAAAAATTAATATTTAGGTAAATACGAAGGAATTGGGTGGTATGTATGTAAATATTAGTAGGCCCCGAATATTAAAATCTCAAGGAAAAAAAAAATAGTCACGTGCTTTTTAAAATATTAATTTTAATTTTTAATTTTAATATTTTTGAACTTGTATAAATTTTATGTGGTTTGCATAGATTCCATATAAAATAAATATTTATATTTCTAGTACCTAATTTTAATGTTTATTTATGTGTCCATTGTCATTTCACCTTAAAAATTATTATTTATTTATTTATTTTGTATTTTATGTCGAAATAAAAAATTATATTTATTTTTTATATATGATGTTGATATAAGAATATATTTATATATATAAAAAAAATTAACATAAAAGCAATAAATCAAGAAGGTTGAATGGCTAGGGTAGCACACGCATCATGTTCATGAGATTAGCCAAGCAAAGCCATCAAGTTAGGCAATTATGATGTGAAATGTGTGCTAAAGCCGTGTGGCTTAATATATAT
Source organism: Phalaenopsis equestris (assembly GCF_001263595.1). Lineage (NCBI taxonomy): Eukaryota > Viridiplantae > Streptophyta > Magnoliopsida > Asparagales > Orchidaceae > Phalaenopsis > Phalaenopsis equestris. Next base: position 956 of record NW_018235490.1, read on the forward strand.
ATA
>NW_018235490.1:2496-2717 GCF_001263595.1 Phalaenopsis equestris
CCCAACACAGCTACCACCCAACAATAGTTCAAAACAACACACACACCCAACAACAACAGACATCACACAAAACCACACACAGAACCCCAACATAGACCACCCAACCATAACCCCACACAACACACAACCACACACACACCCACAACCACAACCACAACCACAACACACAGAGCCCCCAATCACAGACCAACACAACACATACACCCCTAAACAAACCACCA
>NW_018235491.1:0-385 GCF_001263595.1 Phalaenopsis equestris
TATTTTCAATGTTGATTGCAAAACCAATTTGACCTCAACTTTTCATTTGAAGTTGTACTAGAGTTGAGAATATCCAAGACATCAACATGCATTAGGTATATGGACTATTTTGGATTAATGAGCCAAGCTCTTTGAATTCAAAATTTCTTCATATATTATTATTTTTTATTTAATTTTAATCATTTACTTAATTTTTATGACATTTTACTATTATTTTTTTTTATCATTTTGCAAAGAAAAAAATAAATATATAATTTACTTGGGAATATGAATTTAATTAAATATTATTATGATATACATAACTCATTATTATTGTTTTATAATGTACAATGCTTATTATAAATAAAAATCTATTAAAATTAATCCTTTATATGTTTACTAATAT
>NW_018235492.1:0-249 GCF_001263595.1 Phalaenopsis equestris
TACCAACTTTCCTCGAACCATGACTCTATCGTCTTTAGCCTCAGGAAGGTTTACATACAACTCCCTAACAATAGAAATAACATCCACAACAGAGAAACAACAAAATCATTCCCACTGTCGGCGAACGATCAAATCCTCTACGTCTCCACCTGGATTCCTAAAACACCGCTCCTAAATCAGTTTTCGTGATTGTAACGCATCACTGTACCGATCCCGAGCTTTTGAACTAACAAATTTACTCAAATTGAA
>NW_018235493.1:0-1037 GCF_001263595.1 Phalaenopsis equestris
TTGCGAACTCCGCTGGCTAAGCACCACCTGTCGCAGCTGCACTTGCTGCAAGTTCTCCAACGACAAGCTTGCGAACTCCTATGGTCGAGCACCAACTGTCGCAACTACACCTGCCGCAACTCCTCATGCGACAAACTTGCGAACTCCTCTGGCTGAGCACCACCTGCCGCTACTGCACCTGCCCTAACTCCTTAAGCGATAAACTTGCAAACTCCATTGGCCGAGCACCACCTGTCGCAACTGCATCTGCCGCAACTCCTCCTATGACAAACTTGAGAACTTTGCACCCGCCGCAACTCCTCCAGCGATAAACTTGCAAACTCCTTTGGCCGAGCACCACATGTAGCAACTACATCCGCCACAAATCCTCCAACGACAAACTTGTGAACTTCTCTGACCGAGCACCACCTGTCGCAACTGCACCCCCTGCAACTCCTCCTACTGCAAACTTGTGAACTCCTCTGGCCGAGCACCACCTATCACAACTCCTTCTGCGACAAACTTGCGAACTACGCTGGCTGAGCACCATCTGTCGCAACTGCACCTGCCGCAACTCCTTCTCTGAATCGCTGAACTGCTACAAAACCGCCCGTTCACGAACTGTTCAAGGAGTCGTTGGCTCCTTTTCACCTTCGCAAACTGCTAGTTGATCGCGCGAAACCAAATCCTCTTCTTCGCCAAATGCGCCTCTACGTTGCCGAACTCCTCTATCGCGTGCAAGGCCAAACTATGTAAGGTGCCTTGTTTTGTCGCGAAGCCTTCTCAGCGCGAACTTCTCGCCATGCTCTGTTGCGAAGCCTTCTCGGTCGCAAAATGGGAAGAAGCCCTCCGATCACAAACTTCCTCTGCATCACGGAAGAACGTCTGGCCTGCGATTCACCTCTGTCACGATCCAAATCTGCGTGAACTCCTCCCGCCCCTCCCGCTGCCGCGATTCGTATGGTCGCACGAACTTCACCTCAACGCAAAACTTCCTACAACGCGATTTCACAGAGCCTAGTCGCGCGTGAAGAAGTCTGATCGCCAAGCGATTGTAA
>NW_018235494.1:0-6514 GCF_001263595.1 Phalaenopsis equestris
ACCAACTATGAAATACGAGGTCCACAGCTCAGGTAGCTCTGAACTCTTGAAACATCTCTATGATGGTGCAATATGCAGCCCATAATAACTGCTTATAACATTCACATTCATAAACTTTATCTGGACTTTTGAAACCCTCTACTCGTAGCTCACCACTACATTCTACATGAATAACTATGACCTACGTTGTTCATAGCTCATGTAGCTCCAAGCTTAGCCTCTACGACTTACAAACATTATCTCAACTTATGCAACTCCTAACACTGCCCTTTGGGACATATAAATATTATCACAGCTAAAAAGTCTCCTAACTTTGGGCTTTTCTTGCAACCTAGGGACATCATCACACCTCTTACAACTCCCAACTTTGACCTCAATGACATACGAACATTATTACAGCTGTCGATTCCAGCACATGTGACTAGCTATGAACTGTACAACTTATAGCTCATGCAGCTCACGACCACGTCTTCTTCGACCTACATACATCATTACATCTTCTAGCTACGACTTATGCGACCAACTACTATTTACATGACTCGCAACTCTTACATGTCCCTACTACGACCCCAGTGGTCGATCAAAGCTCCTTAAGTTAACCACCTATGACCCACATGACATACTAGTATCGGGGCTTTCAACTACAAACTCTACAATAAGTTGACGGTATAGCTATCATCTCCAACATTCATAGCGAACTACTTCTATAGCAATCGACTATAGCTTTCACGACCTGATACAACTATTATTGCCGAAATAACGTCGTACAATCACTCTATAATTCCATTTTCTCTTAACTTCGAACAAGAGTGTACTTTATACTTACAATTATATGGTGGATTATTCAACTAGACTAGATGCTACAATTTTTTCTCATTTCCAAGATTTACCATGTAAAAACTGCAAGTGTTTCTACCTCTTTAATTACATGAGCGTATGTTAGATTTTCGTGCAACACTAAGACGCAAAATAACCACCAGCTGTTCCCATCCTGGACATAACTTAATTCTATCGTCAAGTATAATATATATATTTTCATTATTTATTTTAAATAAAAATAATTATTTTAATATTCGTTTTATTAATTCATTTTTTTTCTTTTTAGCGCATGCAATAAATTGTCCCAACAGCTTGAATTAATATATATGGATCAAAATATCAACATCAAACTTATTAATTTCAAGCACACAAAATATAATGAAGCAAACAAAATAAATAAAAAATTATATAATTTGAACCAAATATACAATTCATTATGCTCATTGCTAAATCAATCAAACATGTAGACATATAATTTTGGCTGTGGGAATATAGAAATATCGGGACATAAATTATATTTGTTCTATAATTAATTATTTTTATCATTATTCTATTATCAGCTTTTTATTTAAAATTAAATTAAGCAAAGAAAACAGAAAAATATTCTTAAATTATTGAACGCCAATTTTTAGCTTTACTGCTTCAATTAATAATTCAAACGTAAAGTCTTAACATTTAGTATTTTTTAGTATGCTTTACGTCCATTTTTTTAAAGGAGTCAACTCACGAGCTAACAAGTTGAGTCGATGATGACTTGAGTTTGGCTTTTTCGCTTATTGAGCTTAGCTTACCAGCCACTTATCGAGCCGAACTTTAGCTCTCAGTTCATGGACACCCTTAATTTTTTCATTAATAATAATAAAAAATAGACAAAAAAAATCACCATTTCAACTATACTTATAAGTCATACAAACTTTAAATTAGGGTACGTATATTTAAGTCATTCATATCCATTTAATGAAAATAAAATAATTTATGGTATGTTTGGGGCAGCTGCAGAAGCTGTTGAAAAATAATCCAATGTTGCAAAAAGCTGCGATAGTTATTACAAATTTTTTTTTTTAATTCAGACCATAGCTAAAAAACTGTCGCCGCACCTAGCCAGGGCCGACGGAAAAAATGCTGATTTCGGTGTCAGCTTTTTTCTTTTTAAAGAAGCCGTCAAAACGTAGTTTATCATAACGGGCAAAACTACAGTGCAGTGCTGCACCGCCACCATATTGCTTTCCCAAACAAGAGAAATATTTTGCACCGCCACCATATCGCTTTCCCAAACATGAGAAATATTTGTGTAAGTAAGGCGTACACAACACTGTGTACGTCAGGTAGGTTATAGAGAGTATATTGAGGGTTATATACGCCTTATATCCCCTGTAAGCTCCTAGTAACTTATTTGTAACCTACCTGTAACTTAAAAATATATGAAAACAAAAGTACGAAACTTACTAGTTACAGATAGATTACAGGGGATATAACAAGAATATAACCATCAATACCCTCCTTGCAACCTACCAGATATATGCAGGTCTGTGTACGTCTTACGTAATCAATAAATAAATATTAAAATTATGCCGGCGCAAGAATGAGTGACAAGCAATAGCAAGTGGCAGATAATGTGTGGCAAATCATTTAGCCAAAAAAAAAAAATAAAAAATAAAAAATAAAGCAACAATTATTAGCACATATTCAATTCTAACCCTAATTGGAATTCTCCACCGCTTTTGAAAAAGGACGGCTGAGATGATTGAGTTGACATTATTAAGGAGACATAAGTCATGACTTTAGGGATCTTGTTTATATCATGATTACATTAATTAATAAATAATAATAGTAATTATTATTATTTTTGTATCATATTTATGCATATTTTAGGTTGGGTATAATTGAAGTAAAGGAAGCCAGCTCAAAGATACGAGACAGGGATGTGACCTATTAATTTAGGGATCATGTTGTCTTGAGATTTATGAGTGCATTGCATTAGGACATGCACCATGTGATTGGAATATACATTATTCTATAAGTTTATTAATTAAGAAGGCATTAGCACATGCATTTGTATTAGAGGAATATTAAACTTGGTTTAAGCCCTTTGTATATTTATATTATTATTATTATTATTATTGTTATTGTTATTGAAAAGAATAGCAAGTGAAACTCGTAATTTGATTCTATCTGAGATGAGTGTGTCAAGTTCATCTGACTCTATGACTCATAATAAATTTGAAGTGTGTATAAAACTGATTTGATTGAAATCTTATAAGATAATACATTGATAAAATTTTGAATTTCAGTTACTAATAAGTTAGATAAAATAGTTTTCTTAAACTTATTATTATGTAGAAGAAAATATATTAAAAAAAAAGATATATTGATTTTATGAGCACATCTAGGTTAGCTTTTGAAAATATATGTTATGTATAAGAGTTATTAATTAGATAACACAAATCATGCATGTACTAATAAAAATGAGCATAATAATAATAATAATAACAATAATAATAATAATAATAATAATAATAACTCATTAAAGCCAAGGACTAAACCCTAATTAAATTGATTATGGTGACAACAAAATAAGCATATAATGGAACTAAAGAGCTTAGTTTGATTTTTAATATTGAATTTTTTTTCTTGCTAATATTAAAATGAATTATAAATCGGACTATTTTTTTATGTTCATTTAGAATTTTGGGAATGTGGGGATGGTTTGAGAATATTAGATGTGACTTCCACCTGACATTGGTCAATGAAAATGAAATAAATAATTCTTAAATGCTCTAATTATTGCTACCATTCAAAATTATTTGATTTGATTGTTTTTTTTTTAATGTGAGTCATTTGTTTCATTTTGAATTATTTTTAAAAAATATTTTTTTTCGCTATATAATGAACATTTGAATTATTTAAAAGAAGAGTTAAGATATAATTAAAAATTTGGCCCAAAAATTATGGAATAGATTTTAAATTGACGGAACAAAATGCTCAAATTTTAAGTTAGTTTTAAATCTCGATAAAATTTTATGGACATTAATATATCGTGTCAATCATTTTTTATTTAAAAAAATGATAATTCAAATTATAACAAATAGATTACAATGTGATGATATTATATTTTTGCGTCTGCTTTGAGAGGGGAGTGTACATGACATTCTTCGTGTTTTGCATGCTTGAGATTATTCTTCTGCTGCTCTTTTGGTCGATCTACTAAGCTCAATTGACTTTGGTTTAGCAAGATTAGCTCAATCAGTTGAGATATGCTAAGCTAGATAAAATCAGTTCGGTCAACTGAATTTTGTTCATATCAGTCTTTAAGGGACTTGAGTGGTATGGTCCAACTGTCAATCCTTGACCTCTGATGAGGGACCTCTGGATGTCTCTGGGATTGTTGGATATGTTAGGGAATTTGATCTTCCTTGGATCAACTCTCCTATGACAGTTGGCTTAGGTGTTCTTTTGCCTTATTTCTATCTAGAAGGCTCGTTCTTGTATCATCCTCTTGTCTTTGGCTTTTCTTGTAATTCGGTCAGCTTTGGTCATGCTAGTTTTGATTTGGACAGCTTCGCTCGGTTGGACAAATGAGTCTCATGGTCCTCTATTGGTTAGCTCTTCTTTGTTATACTCTTTCTTCGCGGACCATTAGATCTCTTCAACATCAATACTATATATATATAGTATAAGGTTTTAGATATGTAAATACATAGAATTGAGTGGTAAGTTAGTAAGTTTTATTTTTTTAATCCTTGGAATCTGAAGCTCTAATCATGATTATTCCAAAGTAATTAATACCATATTAACATAATGAAATCAAACCTTAACCAATAGATTAATTTAACTAATCGCGACTCTTCAACCGGCCTTGTTTTCCGAGAAGAAAAAAGTTTGGCTTTTCAACTTCTGGAGTTAAAAAAGCACTTTTACCTCCACCCAATAACAAACGTAAATTAAAAATTAAAAAAAAAGAAATGAAATTTTCCTTCAGCCGCAGAAAAGGGAAAAGAGGAGTTGTGGGGCCCGAGATGGGTGAGCCCAGAAATCAAGCCCGCGACTCGTGCCTTCAGCGAGCTCGCTCGGGCCCGCCAAACAGTACGGATGCGCCTCGTCGGCCCAACAACGCGTGCGTTCATGTCGGCCCTTCCGCCCGGGAAAGTATAATTTTTATTTTTATTTTTATTTTTGAAAATTATGAGAGAGAGAGGGAGTATAGAAAACGGCTGATGAAGCTTATCCATATAGATGATTACATGTGCATCCCACCAATGGCGTATAAGAGGTTTCTCCCTCTCTCTCTCTCTAAAAGTAGTATGATTGATTTTATGTGTCTGGTGCATTCATAAATGTTCTTTGTGCTAAATTATATCTTCGTACACTGAATATGAGAAAAATAATTTTAATAAATGCGTTTTTATTTGCTGAAAAAATAATAAAGTACAAAATCAATGTAATATAAGAATAGTATATTATAAATAAAATATTTTAGAGTTATTTAATTGATTGTAAAGTAAAAATATGATTATACATATTTTTTTGTTTTATTTTGGCGGGCGGCTGCGAACGATGGCGGAGCGGGCAACTAACTGGTGGCTGCGGCTGACAATGGTTAGAATTCATTTGGCGGATAGGGGGAGTGTAGCGGGAGAGTGCTGGTAGCGTCGGGCTGTTGCAGGCGATGATCTGACCATAATATTTTACATTAATGAACGTTGAAAATCTAAAATTCGGACGAATCAACCGAATTTTAAATTCATCTAAAATAAATAAATGTGTAAACTTCAAATTTATTCATAATGTATATTGTATTTGTAATTTTTTGGATCGAACCCTGAATTTACTAAATTCCATGCAAAAGCATTACATTACACCATAAAATCTCCCTACAAAACAACACTCGAACTGAATTTGAACTGATGCCAATTAAAATTAGTTTAATATAATTTAAATAATACATTTTATTGATTTGATAAAAAAATATACTTTAATTAAAAATATTTTCAAGATACATCAACAACAAATATATCATCGCACACGAATCTCAATGTAATTTTTTTCGTAAGAAATGATCAAACTTTAATTAAAAGTCATTGAGAACTTCGAGTTCAGCAAACTCACAGTCAACTTGACCGGCTCTAAAGACAACCAAATGACACCAAAATTGGTTCAATCTGAGTAAAATCAAGACGAGATCAAGCTATTAAAGACCTTTTAGAATTTTTTCAAAAATAATTGAAAGATCAAACATATTCCGAATTCGGCATGCTTATACTCGAAACGAGCATCTCAGCAACACAAATCCAATGAGACGTTAAATTATCACTCTACCGTCACGACTCTTCCGGCATGCAACAAAAAAAAATATTGAAATCAGAGCTTAGATGATCTTGATTTTAAATTACAAAGATCTTTTACGCAACATGCATCGAGATTCATCTTTGCTCAAATAAATCTCTTATCAATAATAATAATAATAATAAAGGCAAATATAAATAAATAGATATGAATTATGTGTATGTAAAAGTTGACCTATTGAGCCATCAGGTGTCGAGTTGATCATGTTAGGTGTGAAGTTGACCTTGTTATATGTCAGGTTGATTGTTGAGTTGACTTACCGATCTATTTGGTGTTGAGTTCCGACCCTTGAACCCTTATTCCATAAAAATTAATCCTTTTTTCTCCTCCTCTTCTCATCAAAATCAATAGA
>NW_018235495.1:0-226 GCF_001263595.1 Phalaenopsis equestris
CTATATTTAAAAGATTAGGTTTAGCCGATATTTCTTCTACTAATATAACTCTTCTGTTAACTGATTGATTTATCATTTTTTTTAAAAAGGGATTATAGAAGATGTGCTTGTTAAAGTGGATAAATTTATCTTTCCTATGGACTTTATTGTATTAGATATGGAGGAAGATAAAAAAATATCGCATTATTTTTGGGAGACCTTTTCTTATTACTGAACAAGTTATGAT
>NW_018235496.1:0-54718 GCF_001263595.1 Phalaenopsis equestris
GAGTGTGCAAGAGGTAGTATTGGAGTGTCGAGCCTTGTTCTCCCACACGCTCGATTGCAGCTCTCCACGTTGTCACGGGCTAAATTTTTTTGAACTCGCATGGATGTGGAGGTGTCTATCTGGATATATCCGACAAGCCTCGCATTTCCAAAAACCTTTACATTTATGTCGGGCTATGTTGTGGAGCTTATATATGCATTACTTGTAGATCACAAGTCCTCATGCTATTTAACTCATAATATTACATGTTTCTTGCATATGTCAGGATTATCTTAATTAGTTAGCTCTTTTATTTTTTATATTTTATTTTTTTAATGTTTAACCCTATAATTTATTCAAGCCTTGTTGAAATCTCATTAGGCTTTTATGGTATTATATATTCTTCGAGGAATCATTTAAAAAAATTAAATAAAAATTAAAATTTTTTTTCTATTTGTAAACAAATTGGGTTGGAGTAGACGGATTTTGAAATGAAACGCAACTAATTTGATGGAAAATGCCTAAATAACTTAATTTTTTTTTTTTCTTGTCTACTAGTGGCAAAGATTAATGGGAGGTTTTGACCAAATCAGTCCACAAGCATGCACTATGGGTCCCATCATTTGATATAATAGCTCTTCTTCATTTTCCCGTGTGTTGTATCTACTTCAAATCTAGCAACATTTGCCAGAAATGACCTCTTACCATTACGAAATTTTCTTGACTTCCCTCCAAGTCGCATAATGAGAGCACTAGTTGCCTGAATTAACTCCAAGCTTATTAGTAGCTTTGTTCAGATCCTTTTTCACTTCATAAACTATAATCAAGCTATATTGTCATGACTTTCCTCACTTCAAGCAATCCTTTTGCTCCATGGCCTCAATTACTTTCTAGTAGTGACCCGACTCGCAACTACGTTAATATTTATATTTTTTTAAATTACCAAAAAAGGTCTCAAATTATATTTAGTGACAAGTTTGAATCATTGAAATGATTTGAAAAATAAATAGTAAGTTTTCACACCATAGGTACTATGTAAGTATACCTATTATTTCAAATAATATAGAATTTTTCTTAAAAATCTCATTGTCGTTTCCACGAGAAAAGCATAAATTCTTAATATTTACTTGCAAAACTTCTATATGAATTGCAGTAAATATGATAGGAGAACAATGTCGATATGTTTGCAATGGTTAAAACTAAATTTAAGCATGAAGTAACAACTAAATATAACAACGAGTTTGAATGTTATAAAAAGATCTTTTCTCTTGTAAAGAGATGTTAATCAGTGTAGGATTTGAATGGTGAAAAAGATAAAATGATGTATTGTGTCAAATATGAGCATTCCTATTCTTTACCCCCTCTCGGTGCTAGCAAAGAACATTGACTAACCTAGCGTTTTTTACCAGCTTGTGTAGTAGTGCAGAGTAGTTTTTGGTTTCTCACTTCTAGATTACCCACTGTGCCCTCTTTATAGGATCTACTAGGGACCCTTACGATCCAAACTCTAGACCGAATTGATAAAAGAATCTAGTCTGTCACCGTAGAAACATCAGTTCTACGCCCATCAAAACTTATCTCCCTATCTTTTTGCATTCTTCTCAGGTGATCGCAATGACTCTGCCCAAGTTGAAATGTGGTACTCATTAGTTTGTGAAATCATAGCCCTCCCGGGTCATTATGTTCCTCAACTGATTTTAGCAATACAAATGACCAGTTTGCAAAGTTAATGAAAAAACCCGTGAAAAAACCATCACAATGTTTTAAAATAAAAATAAATCTTTAAATCATTCTTATCCCACAAGATTAATTCCCAAATGCAAGGAGAAAGAAAGGGAATTACTCAGAATTCATGGAGAAAAAATAAAACACATGATTTGTATTGAAAGGCAAGTCTTACAACAAAAACTTAAAAACAAATACAAGATACTTATCTTTATGTCTCTCCCCAAGCAAATTCAAAAGTTTCCTTGAAGCAATATCCAAACTCTTTCACAAAACAAAGTTTCTCACTCTTTCTCACACACACACACACACTGAAACCTTTAAGAAGTATTTTTCAACACACCCCCAAAAAGTCTCTCCAAAGACTCCTTTTTTGTCCAGAGATAACTAAAAATCATCAAGGGTCACTTCAAACACCCCTTCAAAATTCAGCCAAATTGAATGGATATTCTAGGAAGTTGGTTATTGGCGCTACAGAGCCCAACCCGCTAGATACCTTACGTTATAGCGCCAAGGGTGGAACTATGGAGCCATACAAAATCTTTCATTCTTACTCCTTTTATCTTCATTTTCTCTAAATATTCATTTCATATACCTGAAATCAAAAACATGCAAAATACCATCCTTTAAAGTGCACTATCATAAAAAATATGCATAAAATGAGCATGGAATGTATACTAAAAACAGGAAATTTTTAGGTGGATCAATTCCCCCAAACTTAATCGTTGCCTGTCTTCAAGTAACTCCTTTTACTATATAAAAAGTTATGACTTATGGTTGTGAGTTTTACTTAAAGAGTTCTATAGTTTTTGTTCTATAGATGCAATAGTGAAACTTTAAAAAAATTTTCAATAACTCAAGTTAAAACTCAAATATAAGAACATCTAGTAGTCTTGTCTAAGAGTTTTGATTTCTTATTCATTTCAGAATAACTGCAATTTATCATACTAAGGGTGCTTAGAAGAATTACAAGAATAATAATTTCATGAGGACTCTATTAGTAAAGATGCTAATATTTTAAAAATAAGTTTATAAATGTAAATATGTCCATTTCCTTAAGATGATTCAAGTGATGCCAATTTTTGATTAGACATCTCCACAAGCTTCTCCTCACATATTTTTTTCTTTTTTGCTTTTCTTTCTCTTTTAATTTTTCTTTTCTTTTACTTTCGAGATCATTTTCAACCATTTATTTTTCTTTTCATATCATGTGAGGATTACTATATCTGAAAGTTAAAACTTTCGACATTTCCTTACTTGATAAACGTATATTAGCATTGAAAAAGATTTTTCATAAAGTCTCAATTCTTCCTTTTAAGTGTAAAAATCTAACATCCTTAATATTTCAAAAAATATAATTTTCTTTACTTTGAATAATAAAAGCATAATCTTATACTCTTATACTAAATACTTTAATTCTAGAACTAAACTTTATTATTAAAAACTTTAACTTAAGTCTTGTATAAAATTTTTATAATAAAAAATATAGTTATATAAAGTTAACCCAACATACCATAGGTTATGTTAAAATAAATATTGAAAATATAATTTATTGAGGATAAATAATGTTCAAATTCAAAAAAATTTTCTCCCTTTCCCCAAACAAAAATTTTTAATTAATTTAATACAGTACAATTCCTATTAAGCATGAAGAAAAAGAAAATTTTAAAAGTTATAAACAGGAGAACAATACATGTACAAGTAATAAAAACAGGTGTTGAGCAGTAACAAATCTAAAATTAGCATGTATATAAAAGAACAAGTAAATAACTACTTTAGCACACTAATAATATAAAGTGGAGCAAAAAAGTAAATAGTAAACAATAGAACAAAAAGGCACAACATAATAGTTCAACACAAATGTACTCTCTAAGCACTAAACAAGGTACAAACATAACATTTCAACAAAATTACAACAAATAACTAATAACAGAAAATCCAAATATGAACTAAAATAAAAGAAAAAACAACAACCTATTCATCTTCCTCATCATCATCATAAAGATCTATATGCTCCTCCATCTCACCAGTCCCATATGGTGTAAAGCTGGGGCAAGTAGGAAATTCTACTAAATGATCGCCCCTCATGATATTCACCATAGCCTCATGATAAGTAATATAAAAATTAGCTCTCCGCTATGTATATTCATCATTTTGTTACAAGTGAACTTCTAGACTTTTCAGTTGATTCTTTAACGAGAAAATATGTCCTTGTTGTAAAAATAATTTCTTCATTATAGTATCCAATGAAGTAGTGCCAGAAGTGGAAGGTATAGAAGTTGAAGATGAAGCTAAAGCTGAAGGAATGTCAGAACCTCCACTCCTAGATCTTGAACCAGTATGTTTTCCATAAATTTCTAAATTTGTTTTTCCAATAGGCTTATGGGGTGGTAAAGTTTCATCTCGTGTATCATATTTAACTTTAGATTGAATGCACATAGTGGAAATAAGAGAAGGGTAACCCATACCTCCAGTAGTTCCTCCTCTTGAGGAAATAATCATCTTCTTGTAAAGGAGAGAGCCAATGTCAATATGTTTCTTCATCTGAATTCAATAGTTCAAAGTGGCTCTTTCTGGGGCTACCTCTCTAAAATGATTGGTTGGAAGAAGTGTACCAGAGAAGTAATGTCAAGCACAAGAATGAATGCTAAGCTTTGAAGATGAAAAGTTTAACTGACATCTATTTTTTATCTTCCAAACTCCATTTCCATCATTCAAAAACCCCATAGTTTCATTGATTTCAACATCAGTAGGATTAAAATCTGAATTAAAGTAGGTAGGAACACCATGTAGCTTGTAAATATGATTGATATGAATAAGGCTGATATCTACATATTGCCCTTTAACATAAACCACATCATTAGATTCGATAGGCAGGTTGGCAAAAAATTCTTGAACCACAGAAATCACAACAATGACAGTGAAATAATAGAAGTTCTCCCACTGTCTCTCAACAATCAAACATTCAATAATTCCCCCAGGACGAAGAATACTTTATTCTGCAATCAATTTCTTAGATTGCAGATCTTCATATGTCCTAAGTTTTTGAACTTAGTGATTTTTTTGCTTTCAAAACTAGTTGTCCTCTACCCCTCTTCATTTTAAGAGCCATAAAAAATCTAAAAAATTTCAATAAAAATTTCAATAAATTTCAAATGCAACTTTATAAGGCTCCTATAAACACATTCCAAGCTAAATAATCATTTAACCATGGATTTTTCACTATTTTCATCAAATTTTAAGATTTTTGCCCTAACCACAATGTGGAAGATATCTAAATTGAAATCAGAACTTTATAAAGCCAAGATGAAGATCATTCCCAAAGAAGATGAAATCTAGAATTTGAAGCCCAAACTCCAAGCCAATCAAACACAAACTCAAGCCCTAGGGGAGCAATTTGCGAAAAAGGGATGGAAGAAGACGAACCAAAGTGAAAAAATGGTGACAACTAGAGGTTTGGTGCTAACAACAAGATTTAGGTCGGTCTGGCGCGATAGCGCTAAGTGGTGGCCCTTTGGTGCCATGCTTTGCTTGATGAGTGGCACTATAGCGCCCAATAGTGGCACTATGGCACCAGTCTAACATATTCAGATTTTGGAAATTTTTGTATATTTTTAAAAAGCACAAAAAAATAAGATTTTCATACTCTAATATTTTAGTTTTAATGGCCGTTTTGAATGTTAATGAGTTCTTCGTCTATCGACCTCACTTTTGGTTGAGGTCTAGTTTCCTTCTTAGTAGCCTACGGTCTAGCCATATGACTTTTATATTGACTATTCTTAGAGGACTAGAAAATAAACCCTCACCATTAGAAATTTTAAACTCTTCCTTTCTCAACTTGAAGTTCCACTTATTGGTCCTAATCTCTATTACTTAGTAGGTGGGGTCATTGTAGGGGAGCTCAAGGAGAGTTCCCATAGGATTTCTTGGCCTTAGGGACAACTCTTTGGTGGTGTGGTCTTGGTTGCTCTCACTCACACACTTGCACATTACACTTCCACTCACTACCTTAAGCCTATGCCTACCTAGATTTGACTCATTAACCCTTTGGGAGACTCATGTAGATGGTCCCCTAGACCCACCAGCTCTAGGCTAGGGTTTAGCTAAGACCAGTACATGGAGGACCCAAAGTAGAGGATTCCATTGGTCCATAGCTTAAATAGGGTGGTTGGCACCTCGCTTTCACCTTTAGCTTTTTGCCCTTAAATCTACCCAATTTACTAAATTGGCCTCGAAGCTCCAAAATTCTCAAAATTACCCAAAATACCCAAATTTGTCCAAGGATCATGTCAAACCATTTCAAACCACCCAAATTGCCCAAAACCTCACAAAATTGCCAAATTTACCAAAATACCACTTAAATTGCCAAAATTACCAAAATACCCTTGGTGGTCCAAACTTTCCCAAAAGCTTCAAACTCATTTCAAATGTCCCCAAAACCAATTTAGACCCTTCAATTGAGCTCAATTTGACCAATTTGATTCATTTTGACCAAAAGCCCCAAATTGCCTTTAAAAGCACAATTACCCCTATTCACCCCAAATGCTCACCAATTTGGTCCCATTGCCCCAATTTACCCAAAATGTCCACCAATTTAGTCCCAATTTTCTCCAATTTCAATTATAAACTCAAATTCATAATGTCCAAACTCAACTCAAACCAAATCCAAGCTCAATTGATCCACATTGGAACCCAAGTCTAAGTAAAAAAGCCCCAATTTGACTCAAAATCAAAATCTCACCCGATTGAACCCCAAACCTATCCAATTGCCTCAATTTTGCATCATAAACTCTTGAAAAAACTTCCACATTAACAAATTGAACCATCAATTGGCGTTGGTAAAGCCCCAATTTTACTCAAAACCAATTTGGTCAAAATTCCCCAATTTCACCCAAATTTAGCCATGTCTCCAATTATCACCAAATTGAATGCCCAAATCCAAAAATAGACACCCAATTAAAGTTAATAAATCTTCATAACATCCCTCAAGACCATTTTTAACTCTTAATTTGGAATTATCCCAAGTCTAGCCTAATCTAAACCCAAGTCTAACCCAAATACCCAAAATTGATCAAATGCTCAAAATCCTTCAAATTGAACCATCAACTCAGTTCAAAATCACTCAAAATCTTTTATAAAATCTTTATGAAAATCATCTACACTAAGTTGATTAATTAATTAAGTCCAATTTTATGGCTAGCCCAACCTAAACCCAACTTCAAGCCAATTTGACCCAAATTGAACCCATGCACCAAAATTGACCAAGCCATGCCAAATTGATCAATGAACAAGCAACGGATTCCCCAGCAAAATTCTACACCCTAGTGGCTAGGCTAGACTAACCTAATCCACCCTATAGGAGTTATGGACCAATGGTCCCCTAATTTAAGTGATTTTACCCTGTTTATGGCCTAACTCAAAGTATCCTTGCCATCATGCCTTTCCATTAGGAGTTAACCATCATTAGTCACCCCCTAACCTCCCTAAGAGGTGACCAGACCTTGGCCAGCCACCACCTCAGCCATCAGAAACAACCAGCCTAAGGGACACCCAAATGGCGAAAACCTAAAATTAAACCTCCCTGACTTTGCCTACTCTAATTGGATGCTTGTGCCTTTCTTCCCTCCACCTCAGCAAGTTTTAACACCTATCAAACCCCCCTGAGCTTCACCAGGCAGCCATGGATTTAAATTGACCTCTCCATGGACAAAGAAGAGAGAGCTTGAAACCTTAGGGAAACTTTGTCAAAATCTCACCAGAACCTCTCCAAACCTTCCTAAGTTCAATCCCCTTACTCTCAGCCACTCACAGCCACCCTAAAGAGCAAATTTCTTTACTATAGTTTATCCCAAAATCAGGACAGATTTCCCCACACCTCCACTGTCCACCAAAGTTCAATTAACTTTACCCACACCATCACTAGAGTGACAGAAGAAGATTCCCCATAAAATCCTCATCATAGAGAGCCCCTAGCATAGACTTTGATCAATACTTGAAATCAAGCTTGAATGAAATCATACCTACACAATTCACCAGGGCCAAGGACATTATTTGGAGGTTCGTTGGACCCAATTGAAGCTGCCACAACCATCTAATTGAGGTCGCCCCTCTCAGATAAAGGTATTGAACCACAAACCTAAATCGAGCTTAAATTGATTATTTATGCATATTTAATGTATTTCATATCATATAAATTGTATAGATAGACGCATCTTGAGTAGATGAAGGTTTAGAAACAAACCCCATGTGATTTGGTTGATTCTAACTTTAGAACTTAAGGTTTTAGTGTGAACAACTTACGTGTTAGTTCATTTGGGGATGAAGAATGGATGTCGTTCGATTGTGCGTTTATTCAATGAACGGTCATGATGGAGCCGGACAAGCGGATGGAGAGAAAATTGGGCTGACCAAGCGGCTACGTGGCTGGCGGCAACGAACAGCGGAGCGCCACGTGGAGACTTCGGAGATGTCGAGGTTGAGGTGGCGCCGCGTGGATATGTAGAAAAATATGAATTTATTTGATTTATTTAAATACTAGAACTTCAAAAATCCATATCTTTTATTAAAAATATTGTCATGCTCAATGAATAGAGGAGAATACTGTGCACTAAAAATAAAAATTATTTGCTTACTATTTGATTTTTATTTAATTAAATACCCTTTGTGGTATTTCAACTCATTATGGCTGAGCATTGCTCACCATGACTTAAAATTTTGAGGGTTTATTTGTCATGACAGGGGCTATGTTCTCTGATTTTTCCAAGGTCAGAGAGCATCTCTGTGCTTCTAAACCTAATTTTCAAGTTAGGATGGCTATTTTAAGTTATTTTAATAACATAAATTAAAATATCACTTGAAAAATTATGGGATAAATTTTAGTAGGTTTCATGTAGTTAGAGAAATCTGGGAAAAATAGCATGAGAGTTTGAATAATTCTGTAAATTTCTATATTTAATTTAATGTATATATTTTGTATTAATTTATTTAAATTAAATATAAATAAAAAGTCAACAAAATTAATTCCACATTGTGCATAAAAATCATGTTAACCCATTGTAAAAATTTAAGAATTATTTGATTGAGTTTAAGCATTAAAGTTGATCTTTTATGAAACATTGTATTTTTTGCACAAAAAAATTATATTAAATTAAATACACTTAGGAAAATTATGAAAGGAGATTTTCTGAGTTCCTTATGATCAGGATCACCTAAGAAAAATAAGAGTATTTTTTGATAAAATATTTGATTTTTGAACTTTGTTTTGAATTAAAAATAATTAAAAAAAAGTTAAAAATTCTACAAGTACAAAAATATTTCAAAATGTTTCTAATGGTTTCATGATTCCTTGGGGCTCATTAAAATATTTTTTCCTAATTTTTCTAAGTTAAAAATAAATTTCTAAAGGCTTAAAAATGAATTTTTCTTTTTTTTTCTCATTAAAATAATTTTAATAAATAAAATAAAAATAATAAAATATAAATTTTGTTTCTCTGAGTTCTTTAGACTCAAAAAGGTTTAATAAAAAAATAAATATAATTTTTGTAAATAAAATATCTTTTCCATTCAAATTAAATCTAAATTCAAGCCAATTCATGCATGGCTTGAAACCGGCTCGAAAAAAATGGATTAAAAAAAAACATAGAATTTTGTCTAAGATTTTCTCTGACTTAAGGAAACCTCTAATATTTTTTTATAAACCAAAAAATTTATTTTGATTGCTTAAATAAATTAATTTTTTTTAAAAGAATCATATTTTCTAAGTTAAAGTAACAATTATTTAACTTAAAATATGAAAACCACATTTTTCTCCTATGATGGTTTAACTACTCTTTGGACAGGTTATTTCAAATTGTCTTAAGTCATTTGAATGATGCTTCAAGAGTTATGAGGTGAAGAGCCCCAAGGGTAAAGGGATCATTTTAGGATTTTTGTTCCTTAATCAAAATTTAGGATTAACCAATGAGAAAATGGGTAATTTTAATCCTAATGAGTATGTTTGGATGACTGAAATATAATGGGTGAAAGGTAGAAACTAACTTGCCACCTTTCCATTATAAGAATAAAATTATAAATTTTCTGAAATATCATATTTGGAATTTAATCAAATTTAAATGATTTCCAAGTGACGGGCTTAAACTAAGGAGATGATGTTTCACTTATGATTAAGTCCACGATTAATGATGAATTGACTTCTTTTAATTAGAATCCATAACAACTAAATTAAAATTTTAAAGCTTTGTTAATCCTTCTCTCATTAGATTAAAGGGCTTGGTAGTTATTTAGGCTTGATAATTAATTCATTTGATGGGATTTAGACGACAATATGATTGATGATTAGCACTACTAGCCCGACTTTAGTGGTGGGTACAAAGGTCCTTAATGACTAAAACTTGCCTTAGGGACATTCACCTACATAACCCTTAAGTAAATATCAAATGGCCAATTGGGTGCCCTGTCCTTGGGATAATTAAAATATCAAAGTTTACCGAGTAATGGGTTGGGCTGTAAAAAAAGCTCGTTGTTCGGGAACAGCTCGTGCTAAGTAGCTTGTTTTCGGCTCGTTTGTTTAAAAAATGAGCCGAACACGAACAACTCTTTGGTCGCTCGTGTCCGGCTTGTTTTAGCTCGAAATAAAAAAAAAATTATATAACTATTTATATAACAATATGTTACATATATTATTGATATAATAATATATTATATATATTTATGTATAAGTTTAAATCATAACACTTCATGTGGCAATGTGGTTAGTGCTTTTTTTGTATATATTTGATCTAAGTTTGAATCCCACATTTTACAACTATTTTTCTCAATTTAAGTTTAACGAGCCAATTTCAAGTCAAACACGAGCCGAATACGAACACAAATTTTTAAATCGAGCCAAACACGAACACATTGTTCATGAGCCGATTTCGAACACGAGTTGATTTCTAACACGAGCTATTTTGAACGAGCCGAACACGAGCCAAGCCTGAGCTCACTCAAGCTCGACTCGTTTAAAACCCTAGTAATGGGGTGATTTTAATTTGACCAGGATGATTAGTAGAACAATATGATAAGTTCAAAATGAACTCAAATGTTTCAAGGGATCTTTAAAGGAGTTTAGGGTTATTCCCCGAGAACTTTTGAATCTCTTGGATATTTTGAAGGACAAATTGAACTTGCTAAATTTTGTTCTAAAATCATCTGTTAAGATCTTTCAAAACTCAATAAGTCATAGCTTGGAGTTTGTTAGATACACCTTCATCTACTCCTGCAATTTATTTAAATCTCTGTAAAATTATATACATGTTGCAAAAGCTAGTCTTTCAGTTGGAATGCTGAGAAGATGACAGGTACGCTTTTATAATGTTATTTAGTTTCTGTCATTTTATTTTTTGTAAATATTATAAACCGCTTAGGTGAGTACCTTACTTCACTTAAAAAAAACAAATCACTTTTTAAAAAAATTAATCAACATTTTCAAAAACAAACTTTTAATTTATTCAAAGGTAACCATAAATCCTTTGAAATTTTTCTAAACTTAAAATGTCCTTTTGAATTTATGGGAGTCCCTCGGAAGGGGTAACCAACGGGTGCTAACGAGATCTCCCACCATTTTAAATGGGTTTCATAACTCGTTTAAGCTAAGTAAATTTAAAAGAAAATAGTGATACCGGGACAAGGGAGCCGTTGGATCCTAACCGGTGTCACTCTAATCAACTTTAACCCCCCCCATAATATTTAAATAACCATAATCTTATAAAATATTTGATTTGACATCATGACCTGACACATTAGAAAACTTGACCTCTCAACCTGATACTTCTCTCAATCTTTGCAATTGGACACTCCTAAACTTAAACACACCACGACAAGGAAACTCACCATGACGATGAGCTTGGAGCGAGCATTGTGGGCAGCATGACCATCTTCAACAGTAAAAGATGTCTACACCAATTAAACCATTCCTTAGAATTAAACAACCGAGCCATAGGACTTCAAGGTTGACCTCTTATTGCGACATAAATCCTCAACTTTTCTTTAAGCCTTTGTATGACTCTGCTATACATATAAGCTCTAATTTATTTTAGGATTCTGAGGTTGTCGTTTGTCATGACTTAAATCCTCACATCTTCTAGGCCATTTGTGTGATCGTTTCACATAGATGTAAGCATTAATTAATAAAATTGGTAGAATGAAACACTTAAATATTTCTCCACACTTAATTCTTCTTCTCGAAACTGAAGCTGAACCATAGGATAGCTTGGGAAGTCACCGAGATTCTCCTCAGGATCTATGACATTCTCTAGTTCTTCTTCCATTGGATTCCAAAAATAAATATTTCAAATTTGAGCTATTCCCATCTAACACATATTTGTCCGATCTCATTGAAAGTAATATCCTTTAAACTTCTTGAAGATATTATCCCCTGATTTTTATCGAGAGTTTTTTTAGGTGACTTTGGTTATCTAAGATGTAATTAATTATAGAGGCTTGCTCTTATAGAAAGCTTTTCTGAACCCAACTTAATATAAAACCTATTTGAATTTTCATATTAAATAGGGAAACTTGTCGGCTTATAATAAAAGGGTTTCGCAGACCAAACAGGTGTCAAACATTTCTTAGTTTATTTGATTGAGCCTCACCATTGAGCCACGTGCTTATCTTTTAAGATGGATGCATAGCTTAAGATTTGGTGCTCTTTCATCTAAACTTTGAAAGATATGAGAACGGGATTCCAATTTTGGCGACCGACAGCTTCCACAAGACCCCCCTTTAAAAATAGTGTCGACAGCTTTTGGGGACTCCGCTGGGAAGTAGCTTTTCTATCCATTTGAATCAGGGAATATTATCTTCACATGTCGTTAATGTGTTCATGTCCCTTATGGACCAAATTACCCTTCTTCCGTTGGCATGTTTCACTCATTTCTTTCTTGGGTAAGTACGGTCAGCTCTTTCGGACTTCAGGGTCGTCTGTTCAATTACTTTCGAATAGAGAGGTTCACGAGTTCATTAGAACTTTTAATATTTTTGTGGGGTCAGACCCCCAATAGGTGTGTTGGTGGACTAGTTTCGCCTAGGCATTGTACATTGTGAAGTCGGTCCCGCTCTGGGTCCTAAACTTCACTTTCCCTTTCGAGTTTAGTTTGTTTTTTTTCACAAATTAAATCGAATTGTGTCGTGCTACGCTTGCCCTTTAAACTTTTATTACTTAATTAATTAAATCCCTCTACTTTTAAGCTATTTTTACTAAAATTTTAAAATCCTCACAAGTCAAAACTAAATAAAGACGTACCAGTCTATAGATTGACCTTTGTTAATTTTTAGTGTTCACACTAGAGTTAAAAAGAGTGGCCAAATAACTAACCCTAGGAGCTTTCTTTTGAAGCTGCTGTAATGGCATTCCCCATGCTTACTTTCTCTTGCAACCTATCAATGAGCCACAATGCCCGCAATGTCTCTCCCCTCATCAAGTTCAGAGCCGGATTTGATGAATTGGAATTCGTGCTCGAAAAAGCCCTGTTCGTCATGATGAAAGTTGTCACTTCCGAAGTTCAGGAGCCATCTGTTGAGTTCAACGTGAATAATCCCCAGGATTTCCCTTCTTATAAGAAGGTAAAGACTACTGCCACTACGACACTTGTCAAGTATGTTGTCCCCATTTCTGTTAGGGAAAAGAGGTCATGATAGTTGAGGATTTATCGTTTCATCATTGGTACTTAATATTGGATCAAGTTAGAAGTCTGCGCCATAAACTGCAGCTGAAAGCTTCAGAATACTGTTAAATCCCAGATTTCTGAAGAGGTGTTTGTTGATGAAATTCCTCATCAGGAGGAACTAGGATTGCGGGAAACCTTTCCGCTTTTTCCAGGGAGTAGGTTCCATCCTTTAATGGACACAAATGGGTACGAAAGTATCCAAAAGATTACTACTACTTTACCGTCACCTCATGAACATAGTAGGGAGAGGAAGAAGCCCCCTCCTATCACCCAAGTTCGTACAATATTTCAGAGACTAGCTACCAAAGAAGGTTGTTCAGTCAGTGTGTTACTTAAACGAGTGGGATGTGCAGTATCCCCTCACATGAAGAGAGAAATCCTGAGAGATGTTAATCCTACCAGACAATCTCAAAGATCAATTAAAACTTTGCCTGCTCGCATTCCCGTCAAATTTCTCTTGGAAAGCAGATTAAATACTACCATCATCACCGCCAATTCTACTATAGCTACTCCAAGACCTGTAGGCCATCGACTGTTTAA
The DNA here is from genome assembly GCF_001263595.1 of Phalaenopsis equestris. Classification (NCBI taxonomy): domain Eukaryota; kingdom Viridiplantae; phylum Streptophyta; class Magnoliopsida; order Asparagales; family Orchidaceae; genus Phalaenopsis; species Phalaenopsis equestris. The sequence goes on from NW_018235496.1 coordinate 13,950, forward strand.
GTCATGTCTGGGTTTGAGAATTCTGCCAGTTACCAGCCATAAGGATGCTTTTAAAGGTCTGAAGGAAAAGATGAAGAAGTTACCCGGTACTATATTTGGTCTGCACCATGTGGAGCATGCCTCTCTCTGACATGTCGTTGCCTCTACTAAGACACCCCAGTTCAAGACATCATCGTTGAAGAAAAAGGTATGGGTACCTTAGGTTGTCGTACCAATACAATTCAATGAGCCTGTAGGGCAAAATCATGGAATGAAGCAAAGGTCTGAAGTATCCGACATCGTCGCAGCTATTGTTATCGAGTTAGATGAACAAGTGGAGGATGCTCAACATAGTCCCCGAGATCTCAAAATGATACAAGAATAAATAATTAAAGAAAAGTTTGAGAAGCTCAAGCTCAAGATTTTTTAGTTAGCCCGAGAATAGGAGTTTCCGTTGATGATGATGAGGAGGAGGAGGATTTTGACTTTAATGACAGTCTCGATGAGGACTTCATGGATATTCATGTCATCGAAGCCAGATCTGCTGCATTTTCGCACGACACCCAACCTCTCATTGAAAGGAATGTCGTAGATGATCTGTGTAGGGCTATTCTACTAAGGGATGAGCAAATCAGCTAAATGGAGAAAATAATGGAAAAAATGGCCACTACCATGGTTTTCATGACTATAGTTAATGGACAGTCTCAACCACAACAAGTAGCTTCTTCATAAGTCAACCAACTAGAAATTATACATCACCGATAAAAGGAGGGAAGTTGCCTTGGCAAACAGCGATGATCAACAAAAGAAGGGCTTTGTCCAAAGCATCATGCCAAAAGAGGAATTTAAACAAATGGTCGAACAAGTTAGGGAGGCCTTAGCCCAATCTAAGGGTGGTGCATTAGTTTTAAAGGGTAGACCCTACCCAGAGGAGTTTGATGTCGGAGTTTGATTGTCGTACCTTACTCTAAGGGTTTTGTGTCACCAAACTTTAAGATATCTGACGAGACTGGAAATCCCAAACAACATATAGCGCATTCCTGAGCCAGTTGTTGCAATACTGAAGGTAATGAAGCCTTGCTTTTCCGTCAATTTGTTAGCAACTTATCAAGGATAGCATTTGATTGGAATGTTGAGTTTCCCAAAGGATCAATAAAGACATTCTCCAAATTATAACAGTTGTTTGTAAAGAGAATTGCAGGAGTGCAGCATCATATTTCTATTAGAGATCTCATGATAGAAAGGCAAAAACCTAACGAGACTTTAGTGGATTATATCTTGAGGTGGAGAAACCTTAGCATGAAATGTGAGCCTCAGTTATAGAAATATCATGTCATTGAGATTCTACTTAAAAGCATCCATGAGCCGATAGCTTTCATGCTTAAAGGACTCACCATCAAGTACTTCGAGAAGCTACACAACAAAGCTAGCAATCTGTAAGAAGAAGTCAAACATATAGATTCACAAGAGAAGTCAGAAAAGATCAGGACAACCAAGATATTTGAGAAGACGTCCAGAATAGTAGCAACAGTTGATAAGGGAAAACAACCGATAAAAATACAGGTAGAGCATTCTCACCAAAATTCCCAACAATCGTCACAAAATGCTAAACAACAAATACAACAGTATGACCAATCTAGCCAGCATTCACACCAAGGAGGACCATACCGAGCAGAGGGTAGAACGGGTCCAACTCTTCTAGAACAGAAAAGGAGGATGTATTCTTTTAAAGATGAGGCTGTGCCAAAGATGCTCAGAAATTTAATGAAGAAGCCCGAGTTCAGATTATCAGAACCGAGGAAGCCAGAAGAAATTGACAAGGAGTATCCCAATTTCTGCCCCTACCACAGACTGTTGGGACATGCAATAGAGGGCTGCTTTGCTTTTAAAGACTAGCTCGAGAGGAATTTTAAAGAAGGAAATAGAACAATCCTGAAGTAATATTTAAAAGAACCTGAAAAAGGTTATGTAAATATGATTTTGGTCAAGACAATCACTCTAATAGATCCTTATTCAGAAGAAGATGGATGGAGTGCAGTTTAGAGCAAGTCATCCAAGAAGATACTGGATAAGATTCATACTGCTTCAGCTCAGGCAACCGTCCAGAGTCTACAACCTTCACAGCCCAACATGGAGATTTTGCCAGAGAAACCACCACAACCAGAAGAGAAAGAGAAGAACGACGTCATGAAGACTGATAGCACGAGGGGTAGGATAGAGGTTGCCACTGTTAGATTGGTTATCTTGGATTCGGGCAAGAAAATCCTCGAACCCCTGACCATTTATGATTATATTTTAGCCCCACTGCTGTATTATGATTATAATGATTATAATTTTGGCTACTTTTTAACTATTTCTAGTGATAACGTAATTGAATTTTCTCAATCTAACTCTGGTCTTGATTCCTAAACTGGTCCTCAAATCGCTCTTATGTCCAATGAACCTGTTAATGAGAATGAAGAAGACATTGACAACACCAGTTACAATAGCACCAGAAGTGAGGAGCCAGTCGTTGAGTTCCATACACTAGCTATTAACTTGGATCTCTTCGATGAAGAAGAGAAGACGCCAAAAATTTTGCCTACATCATCTCAGGAAGAAGAAATCATAGAAGTAAATCAAAGGAGCAGGAAAGTGTTACCCCTAAGGTTATCTCCAGTAGATAAGGGAAAACAAATAGTAACTCAAGAAGAGCTACCTCCACCTCCGCCAGTGAAAGAAGATTATAACATGCTAGCTCATCTTAGGAGGTTACCAACCAAACTAAGCATTTACGATGCTCTAATCCTGTCAAAGGAGATGAGGGAGTCTCTAATTACAACCTTGCTAGATCCAGAGATTTTTTTAGCTCAGTTGGCCAACACATCCTTGGATGAATTTTGTTCATTAAAAGAACAGTCTAGGATAACCTTCACACATGATAACTTGTTGCTCGGTACCACTAACCATAACCGACCACTTTACATCTCTGTTAATATTGACAGATTTATATTATCCAGAGTTTTGGTAGACTTGAGAGCATTGATCCTGATATTTTTTATATGTAAGGATTTATGAAGTTGACACCACTACTTGAAGATTTTAATCCCCGGTAATGGCAACAAAAACTTGATCCTAAGCTTGATCCCAAGCAAAGTAAGGTTTCAATTATACTTGTAGGGATTCTACGCAAGTATATGTATCATTATCAAGTAATATAAGGCTTTCTGATTAATCCTTGAATATTGATCCCTCGTTGATTGAAGTTAATCACGAAGGCTTTCAAGTGAAGTTCTAGTCTAGAATAACACTCCCTAGACAAGCCCTAGCTTGGAAGGTCGATAAAGGTTTGATTTTGATTATATCATACAACTATCACTATAATAATACTTTTACTCATAAACTACAAAACTTAGTGAAAATCATAAAGTGGGGTTTAATATATTAAAAGTACTCTTCCTCATACAATGAAATTAGTGATATGTGTAGAAGTAAAACAAGTAGTGAGAGAGATTGTGACAAATAGGAGCAATCATATTCCTTACCCTTACTAGAGATGCTATAAAGAACATTGATTAATCTAAAGTTTGAATAGTTCTTAAGATGGGCTAGGAAGGAAAGATACTAGCTCTCACTCTAGAGTTCCCTCTTATCCCTCCACTTGGAGGCTAACATCGCACATAAAAACCTAAAACAATAGACCAAATTAGGGGGTTATAGCCTGTCACTCTAAAGTCTTCTAATTCTACACCCATTAGAGATTATTTCCCTATTTATTTGCACTCAACTATATGGACTACATTCTCATTCATTTAATCTTATGTGATTCTACCACAGTTGATTGAGACAACACCATCTCGGATCTTACATGTTCTCACAACAGATTTTAACATGCAAGTTGATCAAGTTTACATGTAAATGAAGAACAAAGTAAAATCATCACAATATATTCTCACTCTATTCAATTCTATATCCTACACATGTATACTAATTCATTATAAGAGGAAAGAGTAAAGAAAACTAATCACTACACATGGAAAAACAACAAGAACTTTTCATTGAACAAGACTTTGAAATCATACAAATAAAGGACCAGATTCAAATTAAAATAAAATGAAAATACCTATCTTTTATAGAAATCAAACTCTCCTTGTATATCAAAAACAATCTCCTTACAATCATCTCCAAGAACAAAGTGAAATGAAAAGAAGAAATCTCTCACTATCTCTCTTTTTCTCTCACCTCGCTGCTCTACTTGGGGCTCACGCCCAAGCCTTCTTTCTCTCCAATTCTTCTTCTCCTTTTTTATTCATTCAAGAGTTTAAGATATACTTTAAAAATATTTCCAAGCCTTTTTTTATAATTTCCCAAGAGATGCTTAAGTGTCTTTTCAAAACTGTGTAGATTCAATGAATCTTCCAAATGGTGCCTGAAGTGCCTCTTCAAAAGTCCATATAACTACCCCAAAGTCATTTATAAAGTCCCTTTTCTCATTTCCAATGAATTCACCAAGAGATGCACAAACTACCGCTTCAAAAATGGTCCAAATCCAACGTATATTCTAGAAAATATGTTGAAAACCATCACCGACGCCTAAGCACCGTTTTGTGGCGCTTAAGCGCCCCTCTCTCTGTTTGGTGATGCCTAAGTGCCATTTTGGGTGCTTAACCACTGGGGACACGCTCTTAAGTGTTTGGTTTAGGTCCCCTTGGCTCCGGTGTGCCCCGATTTGACCCGATTTGCTCCGGTTTGCTCCGTTTTGGTCCATTTTTGTTCCTTCTGCTCCAATCACTTCAAATTCTTGAATTTGATGTACCTAAAACCAAAAACACAAGAGAACATACCTTTAAAGTGTAATATCATTATAAAATAAAGCATGAAAAATAGTACATTTATGAAAAATAGTGCATTTTTAGGCGTATCAAAATCCCCCAAACATAAACATTACTTGTCCTCAAGTAATCTATACTTTAAAAATAATTTATGTAGATTAGAGTTAATGGGTCATCCCTTAGAATTGTTAAAATTTTGTTGTAAAAATGTGATAGTTAAAATTAGAAGAACTTCTAGTGAATTAGACTAGCCCAGGGTCTAAAATATTTATCATCAAACTTGGAAATTTGTTTTCCTATCTAATTCAGAAATATATGCAGATTTTTCAAGCTTCAGATCCTATGAACTTTACTTTCTAGACTTAAGAACTCTCTTAAAATTATTTTGTACTAATAGGATTGTTCTGAGTTCTTCACTCTAGAAAGACTCAAGTGAAACCAATTTTTTATTATGACCTCTCCTCAAGCTTCTCCTCACATTTTTCTTTTGCATTTTCTTTTTTTTTAGGATCTTTTTTATCCATTCTTTTTTTTCCTTTCTTTATATGCTAGGATTACTATATCTAGATAAGTCCTTAAATAATTTTGAATTCCACAATCCTCCTCTAAAGTTAAAACTTATTACTTTCCTTCACCTAAAAAGATGTATGTATAATTTTTTTAAATACTTTCTAAGAGAGCCTTAAATGTTTGAAAATAAAAATTATAAGAATCCTTAATTTTTCAAAAATACAATTTTTCCTACTAAAGATATTTATTCATTTTCCCAAGTTCTCTACTAAATATCCTCAACTCTAGGTTCACCGTTTTCACTAAAATAAATATCTACTAAGTTTTCCTACTCCATTTGTATATTTAAAATTTTAACATCCTTAAGATGACTCCGCATAACAATAATCATTAGAAATAAAATAAAAATTTATTTGTAATAATTTCATGTGTAACAATGAAGTACAAAAATATGCGGTAGGGAAGAACACTTTTACAATTTACTACACATCCTACAAAAATATCAGCAAATAACACATGGTAGACTATTGCAGTAGAAAGCAAATCTATCTTAAACATGCTTGACATAACACCATAAAGGAATTTTAAATAGTAGAACAGGTACAAACTGAAGGCTAAACAGTAACACATTTTAAACTTCATAAAGAATTTGCTAGATGCCAACAAGTTTAAAATATTTAGATAAGTTTTTTCATCTATAAAGACTCATTGAACTTGACTTACAAACATAGACACACAAGCTCCAATACATATACTCACATATTCATAAACAAACAACGACTGAGGTTAATTTGATCTCCCTTCTACTTACATTTCCCCTCCTTACTTTCAATTTCTATCAAAAGAAACTATACTAATAAAGTGGATGTATTATAAAACCTTGTATCATTATCACCCATGGACTAGAATTACTTCATTTGTTACCAATTTCATGTTACTCTAAGTCTAAGGCATACACAATCTGGTAAAGATAGTGCAGTTCATCCTGATGTTGTTCACTAAATAAGTTCATGACCTTAATCAGTGAAGACAAAGTCAGATAAAGGAAGTAATAGCGTTTACATGGAGTGTCTCAAGTCCAAACACCACATGATTCAAGGTATTGCTCAGCTCCGATTAAGAACTAAGTCGTAATAGGCTCGTTAACCTGCTACTACCAGAAATCATATACAAATCTAGTCATGACGAAAGAATTACCTCACAACATTAATCCAATCCAACATAACAACAATCCAAATAAACAAATAACAAATATAACCATGGGTTGCTTCCCACGAAGCGCTTGGTATAATATCAACGACCTGATGTATCCAATTTTTAATCTGGTTTCCCCAGCATCAAAATCGCATTCATTTAGTCCGTATAGTGATTTTGAATAACTCTTTCTTAGGAGATCCTTTACTGATTTCATCATTCAATTCTGATTCTTGTGATTGAGTCAAATTTGAAGATATAAAGACTGGTAGTGTAGATGAATTCCCTAAATAGGCTTTAAAATTGTATGGGGGTAAATTCATCTTAAGTTCATAAGATTATTCAACAAATGAAATTAAAATTTTACTATTTTTGGTAACGTCCATCATTTCACACCTCTTCTGAACATGCATACAGTCTTCTTTAAACAACATTTTCAACACATCATGAAAGTTCATTTTGATCTCACTGTTAACTTTCTCTCATAACTTTAGCAATAATCATCTTTTCTCTTAGCTGAATACTTCATAGCCTTTAAAACATCAAAAGTGGCTTCATGGTTATTAATATTCATAGTCAACTCTCCTTTTTGTGCATCTATCATAGCTTGTCCTGTAATAAGAAAATGTATTCTCAAAATAATTAGATTTTCTTCATCTTCCTCCATATCTAATACAATAAAGTCCATAGGAAAGATAAATTTATCCACTTTAACAAGCACATCTTCTATAACCCATTTTGGATAAATGATAGATCGATCAGCTAACTGAAGGGTTACAGTAGTGGGAGAAATATTGGCTAAACCTAACATTCTAAATATTGATAGAGGCATCACATTAATGCTCGATCCTAAATCGCATAAAGCTTTTCCACATAATCTTTCTCCAATTGCACAAGGAGTTGTTAAGCTATAAGGATCTTTAAGTTTCTGAGGAAGCTTTTTTTGAAGTATAGCGTTGCACTCCTCACTTAGTGCAACTGTCTCGTAATCCCCAAACTTCCTTTTCTTGTTTAATATCTCCTTCATAAATTTTGCATAACTTGGCATTTGTTCCAAAGTTTCAACAAAAAGGAATATTTATTGTTAATTTCTTAAGTACTTCCATGAACTTTGAAAATTGTTTATCCAACTCATACTATCTAAGTTTTTGAGGAAATGGAGGTGGTGGTCTTTCTAAATTGATTTTAGTTGGAGATATTAATTTTTCCAGATCCTTGAAAACATGTTCTTTAGGTCTTTCAGTTTCCTTTATTTCTCTCACAACTACTTTCTCTTTTCTAACCACACCCTCTATCTCTCTTCCACTTCTTAATTAGACAACTTTTATTTGTTCATTATTTTTCTCTTTAGGGTTGATCTCAGTGTTGTTAGGAAGTGTTCCTTGGGGTCGATTGCTAAGTGCAATTCATCCTAGTTGATTCTCTATGTTTCTAATCACAGCATTTTGACCTTTCAATTAGTTTCCCATTTGTAATACCACTTCTTCTATAGACATCTTCTTATCCTCAAATTGTTGATCATTTTTAGGGTTTGGTGGATATGAAGGTCTATAGTTTGTGTTCCCCTGATTATTTCAACATCCATTAGGATTTGCATGATTATTTTTCCATTATTGGTTTCCACCCTAAATAGTATGATACCAGTTAAAATTAGGATGGTTATTCCAACCTGAGTTGTAAAAGTTTGAATATGGATTTTTTATGGTATTTAAAGTCTCATATGATAAGTTAGAATCAATCATATGCCCTAATGAACTTTCCTCATTTAATGAAGTGAATTGAGGCTGGTTCATTCCAAGTTTGTCCAAATTCCTTGATAATATAACAACCTGAGATGCAAGAATTGCAAACACATCTTTATCATGAACATTGGCTACCTTTTTAGAATTTTCCCTTGTAGAAAGACATTAAAATTCATTTGTAGTCATTTCTTCAATTAAAGCATATGCTACATCAAATATTTTTGACATTAATGATCCACCAACAGCAACGTCAATTGTAGACCTATGGGATCTTACTAACACACCGTAAAAAGTTTGAATGATTAACCAATCAGGCAGAGCATGGTGTGTACACTTAGTTAAGAGCTCCTGAAATCTTTCCCAGGTTTCTAATATTGATTCCCCTTTATACTGAAAAAATGAGATAATATTGTTTCTAATTTTAGTAGTCCTTGAAGGTGGAAAATACTTAGCTAGGAATGTCTGAGTTAACTCTTCCCAATTTTTAATAGAGCCAGTGAACCAAGTGCTAATGAGTATAACCACATTTTAGCCTTATCCCTTAGTGAGAAAGGAAAAAGCCTTAGTCTAACAACATTGTCTTACATGCCATTATAATGAATTGTAGCACAAAGTTCTAGAAAATTTGATAAGTGTAAATAGGGATCCTCCGAAGGAGCTCCCCCAAACTGGTTGTTCTGCACTAGTTGGATAATTGATGGATTTATTTCAAATGAGTCAGCTTCTACGACAGGGGTTTGTATACTTGAGTGAATTTCATCTATCATAGGATTTACATAATCCCTCAATGATTTATGATGATTTTCAAGTTATTATTTTGAATGTTTCCCATTTCCATTTCTAGTTTTTGAGGTCCTTTATGTTTTTTTTATTTTTTCCCTTTTTTCTAACTCGGGATCGTAAGGCACAAGTCCTATAGATCCTTTGTTTTGCATACGCAATATAATAAATAATACATTAATAATTACATAAATAAAACAAAAATTATATTCAACACTATAAAAAATTTTCACAAACACCTTGTTTTTCACACAAACAGTTTTTTTCACAACACTTTTCATACAAAATACACTTTTCACACAAAAATAGTTTTTACGACACTACAATTTCCAAGTCTAAGCCTAATTACTTCAACTAAAATTCTACTAAAAGTCAAGATCAACTGTTGTGATCCCCAACAATGCCGCCAAAAACTTGATCCCAATATTTTTTATATGTAAGGATTTATGAAGTTGACACCATTACTTGAAGATTTTAATCCCCGGTAATGGCAACAAAAACTTAATCCCAAGCTTGATCCCAAGCAAAGTAAGATTTCAATTATATTTGTAGAGATTCTATGCAAGTACACGTATTGTTATCAAGTAATATAGGGATTTCTGATTAAGCCCCGAATATCGATCCCAAGGAGATCGAGGTTAATCACGGAGGCTTTCAAGAGAAATTCTAGTCTAGAATAATAAGCCCTAGCTTGGAAGGTCAATAAAGTTTTGATTTTGATTATATCTTACAACTATCACTATAATAATACTTCTACTCCTAAACTAAAAACTTCTACTCCTAAACTAAAGTGGGATTTAATATATTAAAAGTACTCTTCCTCACACAATGAAATTAGAGACATGTGTAGAAGTAAAACAAGTAGTGAGAGAGATGGTGACAAATACAGGCAATTATATTATTTACCCTTACTATAAATGCTATAAAGAACATTGATTAATCTAAAGTTTGAATCGTTCTGAAGATGGGCTAGGCAGGAAAGATATTAGCTCACTTTAGAGTTCTCTCTTATCCCTCCACCTAGAGGCTAACATCTCGCATCAAAACCTAAAATAATAGATCAAATTAGGGGGCTTTAGTCTATCACGTAAGGGGATTTAGACTGTCACTCTATAGTCCTCTAATTCTACACACATTAAAGATTATTTACCTATTTATTTGCACTCAACTATATGGACTACATTCTCATCCATTTAATGAAAAAATTTTAACATGCAAGTTGATCAATTTTACATGTAAATGAAGAACAAAGTAAAGTCATCACAATATATTTTCACTGTATTCAATTCTATATCCTACACATGCATACTAATTCATTATAAGAGGGAAGAGTAAAAAAAACTACTCGCTACACATGGAGAAACAACAAAAACTTTTCATTGAACTAGACTTTGAAACCATACAAACAAAGTACTAAATTCAAACTAAAATACAATGAAAATACTTATCTCTGATAGAAATCATTCCTTGCATAGAAAAAGTAATCTCTTTACAATCCTCTCCAAGAACAAAGTGAAAAGAAAAGAAGAAATCTCTCACTCTCTCTCGTTTTCTCTCACCTTGCCACCCACATGGGGCTCACACCCAAGCCTTCTTCTTCTTCTCTAAGTCTTCTTCTCCTCTTTTATTGATTCAAGAGTTTAAGAGATATTTTAAAAACATTTCCAAGCCTTTTTTTATAATTTCCCAAGAGATGCTTAAGTGTCTCTTCAAAACTGTGCAGATTCAATGAATCTTCCAAATGGTGCCTGAAGTGACTCATAAAACTCCATATAAATGCCCCAAATTCTTCCATAAAGTCCCTTTTCTCATTTCCAATGAATTCTCCAGGAGATGCACAAAAAACTACTTTAAAAATTGTCCAAATCTGACATATATTCTAGAAGATATGTTGAAAACTGTCACTAGAGCCTAAGCGTCGTTTTTGGGCGCTTAAGCCCCCGCCTCTCTGTCTGGTGGCTCCTAAGCACCATTTTGGGGGCTTAAGTGCCGGTTAGAGGCACTTAAGTGTCTAGTTTAGGTCCCCTTGGCTCTGGTGTGCCCCGGTTCGACCCGATTTGCTCCAGTTTGCTCTGTTTTGGTCCATTTTTGTTCATTTTGCTCCAATCACTCCAAATTCTTCAATTTTATGTACCTACAAAAAAAAATACAAGAAAAAATACCTTTAAAGTGAAATTTCATTATAAAATGAAGCACGAAAAAGAGTATATTTTTAGACGTATCAAACATCTTTTGATGAGTTTACGGACATTGTCATATTTGGATATTGAAGCTCAAGAGCTTACAACCAAAAAATGATGTTAAGAGGATTTAACCAGAAGGGAGAAGGAGCCCTTGGATTGATTACACTGCTAATGAAAGTTGGAGAACCAGAAACAATAATAAAATTCCACATCATCGATGCAGAGACCTCTTTCAGTGCTTTACTTGGACGACCATGGATTTACGAGCATAACATGGTTCCGTCGTCTTTACACCAATATATTAAATATTTCAAAGAAGGAAAAGAATGATGTATTAAAGCATATTTACAACCATTTTTAGTTAGTGAAGTTAGTATTCACAAAGACGACGCCTATTACGCACCTCCAAAGAAAACTATCTTTTCCCGTGAAATTGTGACAAACAAAGTACAAGATTCAGAGGAATCACAAAGAATAGGCCATTAAACTCCACTTCAATGATCTACTTCCATTTCTTCACAACAAGATGGTAGAGGTTCTTTTAGCCCATACACCCAAGATTGAGGCCGGGGACGTGGACGAGGAAGAACCAACACGATTGTTGAATGAACTAGGCCTGAGCATCAACATCAACATGGAAGAAAGTTCTGATGAAGAAAGTTTCGAGGAAGAAATGATGATGATAAAATAGAAGAAACCATAGTACGAGATATCCTTGAAAGATGTGGAGAAAGATGAATATGATTCGATGTATGATCGGATAAACCACTATGTGAATGTCACAAAACTTCACAAACTTACTCCAATTCACCCTCAAAAGGTTGAGAGCTTAGAAGCCAAGGAAGTCCGTAGCATTGGTTTAAAGTTGATCAAGTTTTACAGTGCTTCCCCTTCTACTAGTTCTAAAAACCATGTAAATTTAAAAGAGGATTCTAATGAATTAATGGAATTACCTTTTGGTTACTTTTCTCCTTATGTACAAAAATTAATTCAACAGGGATATGTGCCAAGAAAGATGCCAAAGGATAAGTTACAACTTTTTGAAAAATTATGGAATGTTAAAAGTTAAACCCCTAACTTGAAAGAAGGTCTTGAATTTGGTACTGTAGGACCAGTCGATGACTCGAAATTTTGCATGGTTTTTACTAGTAGATTGGAAGAGGATTGCCTCAATATAGAGGACGACTCTCAAGATCAGTTGATAGATGATGCCCCACCAAAATTTGAAGAATAAATTAAGTCAACAGTGAATGAATTAAAAGAAATCAACCTTGGGACTGAGGAGCAGCCCCGAACTACGTTTATAAGTTCTTTACTCAACAAAAAAGAATGTAAAAAATTGATAAAATTATTATCAGAATTTAAAGATGGCTTCACCTGGAGTTATGATGAAATGCTAGGGCTATCAGTAGAAGTTGCATTTCATAAACTCGGGGTCGATAAAGATATGACCCCTGTAAAATAATCTCTCTGAAGAATGCACCTCGAGATAGAGTAGCAAGTCATTACCGAGGTAAGGAAGTTAATAGATGCTAACTTTGTAAGAGAAGAGAAATATTCCACATGGTTAGCTAACATTATACTAGTTAAGATGAAAAATGGTGAGATTGAATGTTATATCTCTTTGAAGGAGGTCTTATATCACTTCTCAGAAATGTCGAGTGTTGGTTTTGGGAAAGGAATTCTATAAGACATTCATCCTACCCTAAGGGAAGAGTTATAGAAAAGCCATAACTCTATTAGGATGGTCTTATATCTGATAGCAAAAAAGAAAGTGGATGTCATACTTCTCAAAGATGTCAAATGTTGGTTTTAGGAAAGGAATGCTAGGAAAATTACATCCTATCCCAAAGAGAAAAGCTCCATAATTTTGTGTAAAGAAGGTCTTATATCCGATAGCAAAAGAGAAAGTAGATTCCATACTCCGTTAAAGATCTTATACCATTTCTCGAAGATGTCAAATGTCAGCTTTGGGAAAGGAATGCTAGGAGACTTACATCCTATACCAAAGAGAAAAGCTAAAGGAAAGCCATAACTCCATGTTAGGAGGTCTTATATCCAATAGCAAAAGAGAAAGTGGAGCCCATAATCTGTTAAAGGAGGTCTTATACCATTTCTCAAAGATTTCAAATATAAATTTAGGGAAAGGAATGCTAGAAGGCTTACATCCTATCCTAAAAAGAAAAGCTAAAGGAAACTCATAACTCTATGTCAAGAAGGTCTTATATCCAATAGCAAAAGAGAAAGTGGATGCCATAATCCAATAAAGGAGATCTTATACCATTTCTTGAAGTTGCCAAATGTTGGTTTTGGGAAGGAATGCTAGGAGACTTACATCCTATCCCAAAGAGAAAAGGAAAGAGAAAGCCACGACTCCGTGTCAGGAAGGTCTTATACCCAATAACAAAGAGGATGTGTCATATGCACAGAGAAGATTAGATTATTGATTTATTGGCTGGAAAGTAACTCTTTATTTCATTTCAAAACTTTTATTTGATTTTGATTTATGTCATTTAAATTTGTTCTTTTTTTCATTTTTATTTTCCTTTAATTGTAGGTGTCATCAAAACATCATAGTAAAACTGTCAGATTTATCTTTTGTCATGTCAGCAACCTTGGACACTACTAGAGCAACCATGGACATTCTGCACTCTGAGATATCGTTGGAAATAAGTTCCATCGAGTATAACTCAGGTGCTCAGATATTCATGGGGTCATGGTAGTTCCAGAGGTCACAGTCTTTCAAGCTCTAGTATTGATTGATTTCCAAAAGGGCACTTCTCTGTACTTATCCTTTGTAATGTTATCAAAATTCATTGTCTTCTTACACTTAGTATACAATGTTTTTCAACAATAGCTCCATTTCACTGCAGGATTAACACTAATCCTCGTGGGAGGGGAATCTAGTAAGAACCATGAAATTCTCTTGGTCCAATGACCTGTATTTTTCTTCCAAATAGTATAGCACATCTATTTAGTAGTGACACTACATAGAAAGGTCTCTCAAAATCATGATTGTCAATATATGATGGGATGCAATCCCCTTCTTCATATATTTTTCAGTCACATAATTGGGTGCAATTATGTTCTACATTACTAGTTGTTTGATAATTTTAAGGATTATAAGGGGCATCACATCCACCTCTTCATGTTGTAAAATCCCTGGGGGATTGCCTTCCCTGTCTTTAGCATATTTGTAGCAGCATCCATACTGTATTGTAACTCATCCTTTTCCACGTTTCTACCTGTTAGGTTCTAAGTATGTCCTCCTTCTTAATTGTCCAGCTATCCCTTTATTGCGTGCCTCCATCACATGTTCCACTATGATGGCCTATTCATCTTCATTGAATACTCGAGTTACTAGTTCTATGCCTTCGAGTATGTTGATTCTTTGACCTTTGATATCATTAAAGTGTTCAAAATAACGTCATCAAATTTTTTGAATACTCATCAACTGCTCTTCAGAGATAATCTGTCTTTCTATGAGTTCCTTTGACACTGTAGGGTTGAGAACTAATGTATATGGAGTTGGTGCAAAATTCATTCTTTCTATTTCTTCCTCCTCAGGATCTAGATTTACCATCCTTAAGATAGGGTATGCTTCCCCAGGTGTGTATTCCAAAAATGGAAACTCAAATTTTAGCAGTGTCTTCCTCCATTGGTTTCAGATCTCATTATTCCTTTTCATCGAGCCTTTTCAGTCATTTGTTATGGTTCTTTCTTTAGGTCCTAGTTAACCCTGAAGTTAGTTATGTTACCCTAGTAACAATGCATCTACGATCTCATGAGCTGCAGTAACCACAATGGATTTCAACTGTCCAGTTTCAATTTTTCATATTTGTTTCTCAGGTTTTTCTATCCTCTTGGTATCATTTTGTTGTTGTGAGCGAAACTCTAGTATAGGTAATTTTCCTTTTGCTTCTTGTTGATCAACATTGGACAATAATGGTCCATTATTTAAAATTTTGATTTGTGTCAAATCAAAGTCGAAGTCGATCCTTGATCCTCTTTCCATGCATCTGCGGTCCAGTGTTAAGCATACACCAATATGAAAATTGAAAAGGGGTCTCTTGCTTGACATTTTCTTGCAATCATCAGGGTAATGTAAACATGTTAGACCTAATTCTCAATTTCATTTGTCAATGCAAAATTGAGAAAATTTGCTTTATCATTTCAAGAGCTTATGCTCATTAACAGTTGTTTAATGAGCAAAAAGGAAGCCTAAAAGAGGTAAAAATTTCATTTTGACACGAACAAAATTTATTTTCATTTTTATTATCATTTTTCCAGTTTACAAAATAAGTCATTTTATGTCGCATAATCTTTTTTAAATACTGCCCATTGATTAGGGGTATAATTCTTTTTCCTTGACAATCGACTAACTGGTAGGATCCTCCCGAGTATGTCTTTTCAACTACATACAAGCCCTCTTATATCGGTTCAAAACTTCCCACTTCTTTTTTCTTGAGTGATAATAGGTCTACGGAGTACCAAGTCTAGACCCCCAATTTGAAATGTCCTTGGGCGAACCAATTTATCATGGGCTCGTACCATTTTTTCCTAGTATAGCTCTAGATTTTGTTAAGCTTGTAAAGATTTTCCCTATAAACTTTCAAGTTCTTTGAGTTGTAAATTTGCATTTTCTTCTTCTATTATTTTGTTTGCTAACGTGACTCTGAGAGAAGGAAGTTATACTTCAAGTGGAAGCATGACCTCAGACCCATACATCAGAGCAAACGATGTTGACCGTATCGGTGTGCGGTATGTAGTACGGTAGGCCCATAAAGATTCTATTAACTGTTCATGCCACTGTCTCAGATTGTTAGTTAATGTCTTCTTCAAATTTTGAATCAATGTCTTGTTGAAAGCCTCGACCAAACCATTTGCTTTAGGATAGTAAATTATTGAATATCTCCAGTGTATTTCGTGTCTTTGGGTGAAGTTATTTGACTTCGTGTTTTTGAAAGCCATTCCATTGTCTTAGATGACTCTTTGAGGAACTCAAATCTATAAATAATTTGTTTTTTGAAGAAGTTGAGGACCTATTCATCTTTGACTTCTCTGAGTGGTACTGCTCCTGCCCATTTGGTGAAGTATTCTGTGGCGGACAGAATAAACCGATGAACTTTTTAGGATGGAGGCTCTATAGGCCCCACAATAGCAGTGCCCCAACACTCAAATGGCCTAGATATGATTTTTGGGTGTAAAGCAGCTGGCGGTTGATGTAATACCACTCCATAAGACTGACAATGATGGTATTTCTTTGTGGTTTCAATGCAATCGGTCATCATTGTTGACCAATAATATCCCATTCTTTTTATATTCATTTTCATTTTTTATTCTGATTCATGTGCACCACAGAGACCTGAATGAACTTCTTTAATGATGTCTTGGGCTTTAGATTAGCTCAAGCATCTTAGCCACATCTGGTTAAAAGATCGTGGACAAAGAACATCATTCACCAGAGCGTATGATAATGCTCTTTATTTAATTTGAGCCACAATAGAATTATTTTCCTATAATATTCCTATTTATAAGTATTTGATGATTGTTTGTCTCCAATCAACTTTTTCTTCATTGACAACAGTAATTGTTGTGTCATTCCCAAGTTTGTGAAGATTTTTCATGTTAATTTGAGAAATTACATATCACCTTTTCATAGAAATTAAAATGTCATCTTCTTCTGGACAAGTGAATTCTTTTGCAAGTTTGGCTAAAGCATCTGCTAAAGAATTATCTCGTCTCACAACTAGGAAGAATGTTACATCTAGAATTTGTTCCAGTAATTTCAGATTATAATGGAAATATTATTCCAATCGAGGTTTCAAATTTTTGTATTTTACTGTAATTTGATTGATAATCAATTGAGAATCTCAGTAGATGTCTTTATTCGTAGTTTCGATTAAAATTTTTAGTTCCAAACTGGTTATGAGTGCTTCATATTTAGCTTCATTATTCATGCAAAGTTACATTAAGTGATAAGAAAATGACATCATTGCTTTATCTGAAGTGATGAAGATTAGTCCTACTCTTGCCTTTCTGGGTATTGTTTCTTGTCTATCTTTATCTTTACCGACTAATGAAGCTTCATCAAAATATAATTGAAACCATTGTGTATTAGAATTTTCAACTTCCAATATTTGCTCGTCTGGTAGATCATTATTAAGAGGAGACCCAAATGGTTCAGAGTGTAAAAATGAGAAATTCGCCAAAATTTGTCCTTTGACAGGGCATAATGGTACGAACATTTTTTCAAATTGGAGCAGTATTTTTTCCCATCTTTATAATCTTCCAAAAAGGGTTGGTCGTGTCATTAAATATTGAAAAGGAATAACTCTAGAGATAAGAGTTACCCCATGAGAAAGCATATAATCTCTTAACTTTTGAACTATGAAGATCAAAGCTAAGTAATGCTTCTCAATTGCATGATATTTTATTTATGATGGAACCAAATAACGACTTAAATAATATAGAGCATTTTCTTTTCCCTCGTCATTGACTTGGGCTAGCAATGCACTAAGGGAATTTTCTAATGCTGCAGTGTAGAGAATTAGAGGTCCTCCTAACATAGGGGGTGTTAAAACAGTAGGTGTTGTCAAATATTGTTTGATTTTTTTAAAGGTGTATTGGAATTTGTCATCCCACACAAATTTAGTGTCTTTTCTGGTTAAGGCAGTGAGGGGTTGACACCTACCTGACAAATTGGAAATAAAACGTCTTATATAAGTTAATTTTCCTTGAAAGGATCTTAACTGGGTAAGATTTTTTTAAGGAGGCATGCTTAGGATTGCTTCAATTATGATGTGGTCAATTTTGATCTTGTGATGTCGAACAACAAATCCTAGTAATTTCCCTTATGTGAAAACAAAGGTGCACTTTAAGGTATTCATTTTAAGATTGAATTGTCGTAATTGTTTGAAGACAATTCTCAAATCGTACACATGGTTTTTATTTTGTTTACTTTTAATGACTAAATTATCCACATAACATTCGACTTGATGGTGAATGAGTTCATAAAAAATTCATGTCATAGCTCATCTATATGTAGCACCAGCATTCTTCAATCCAAATGACATTACTTTAAAATAGTATATATTCTAATGGGTGTCCTGAAAGCTATATTTGATTCATCTTCTGAAGACATTTTGATTTGATTGTATCCTGATGATCCATTTATAAAGGAGAATATTGCATTTGTAGAGGCAACGTCTACCATTAATGCTGGAATTGTTAGAGGAAATTCATCTTTCATGCAAGCCTTCTTCAGATCCCTGAAGTCTACACAAGCTCGGATCTGACCATTTTTCTTCTTCATCGACACTACATTAGCTAGCCATGTTGGGTATTTTTCTTCTCGAATAAAACCCAGATCAATTAATTTTTTAACCTCAACAATGACTTGTTTGATTTCAACACATCATTCTTGGAGCTTGTTTAATAGGGATTACAGTTTGATTTATCCCAATTTTATGAACTGCAACTTCTGGATCAAGTCTGTTCATTTCATCATAACTCCAAGCAAAGCAATCCTTGTATTCTCTTAACAATTAAATTATTTCTTTTGTTTCGATGTCGTTAAGGAAAGAACAAATAAAAGTTGGTTTGGTGTCTTCTTCGGTCCCTAAGTTTATTTCTTTTCGTTTGTCCACTGTCAATTTAATTTCTTCTTCAAATTATGGCGATGCATCTTCAATTAGGGGATCAGATGTTTGCTCAAAATTAGATTTTTTAGTGATAACCAGGCAAAATTCCATGTCATCTAAAGGTTCTAGTAAATTGAATCCAATACCTTCTTTTGAGTTAAGGTTTCATTTTATATTATTCCACAATTTTTCAAAAAGGTAAGATTGATCTAATGACCATTGTTTATGCATTAAATTATTTTGAACAAGCTACTGGATATATAGAGATTAAAGTTCAACAGGTAATTCCATTAAATTTAAAAGATTTTCATATTCTAGTTTTACATGTGTCTTAGAACAAGAAGAAGCATAGCCAAGTTGAAACTTTATAGGATTTTTATCTTCACCATGTACTCATTTAACCACAAAACTTTAAATTTTAGATAGAGAAATTGAAGTTGGGATCATAGCGTGTACATAGTGATTACTTTGCTCATACAAGGACTAAAATTGTTTTTCCTTATCCTCATCTTCAAGAGATATTTTTAATTGTGGCTCTTTTTGATTCATGAACATTGTCTATTCTTTTTTTTTCTTCTTTAGAGATGGAATCCAAGCAAATATTAAATTTCAAAGTTTTCTTCAATTCTACAATTGGGTCTCTCCTTTCTTTCCTCCGTCCCCAGCCTTGTCCTTGAATGCAATTTTGATGAGATTTCTTGCCTTTTGCATGTGTCTGAGTAGCGCATTTATCCATTTTCTTATTTTTATCCTTTTCTTCTACATTTATTATGGCATCCCTGGAGAATATTGTTTTCTTCATTGAGGCATAATATGCAGCATCTTCATGTAGACCAATTCCATGGGCTAAAAATGGTTGTAGGTCCCCAGTAATACAACATTCCTGCCCTTTTTGTAGATAGTTAACGCACAGATGTAATGATGATGGGACCATCTTATGTACATGGAGCCACGGTCGACCAAGTAATGCATTAAAAGATGTTTCAGAATCTATGACATGGAATTTTGCAGTTGCACCAAATTATCCATCTTCAAGAGCAATACAATTTATCCTATAGCTCGTTCTCCTAGTTGGCTAAAACCTAGTAGCACCATTTTTTCTCTTATTATTCTACAAGAATCAATGTCTAAGTATGCAAGGGTCCTCAAATTCATGATGTTAATCAAGGCACCAGGGTCAATAAGCACCCTTAAAAGTGTAGTATCATATAGTGGACGATTGTGTTTAGTTGTACTGAGCAACAAGTCATTGTCAGAAAAAGTAATCTTGGTCTGTACATCTAATAAATACGTCTCATTTGAAGAAATGCTAGAAAATTGAGCTAAGTAGATTTTAGAATCTAAAAGGGCTTTTATTAAGGATTCCCTCATCATTTTAGAGAGGATAAGGGAATCTTAGATGCTCAACTTTGCTGGAAATTTCCTCAAATGTGCTAGTACGTTATAGTCCACTTTGTTGTAGGAATTGTTATTATTTCCTTCAGTTATTCTTTCTTTCCTTGGAAGAACTATTTCTTCTAGTGCTATTATTGTTTTCCTTTTTCTTTAGGGGCCATTCCTGGAGGTAAACCTTTCTACTTCGCAATTTAATTTTAACTATCTCTTTGGCTCCATTTGTATCTAAGTCTAAGGTTCCAACTCTATGGAAATCAAAATTCCTTGTACTTCAAGTGTAGTGGTGTCCTCTTTGCTTTCACTATTATCAATATTATCATTAATATTATCATTTTGGATGTCGTTAGATTCATTAAGATTGTGTACAATTTGAATGTTGTCTATAGGATCAGATTTAGGCTGATTATTTTTAGAAGTGGTATCAAAAATAGATAAATTGTAAGCAGAATCAAGAGTTTTATCGTTCATTCTAGGGGTAAAAAGAAAGTAATAAAACATCATTGGCTCAAGGATTTTCTCCCTTCTTCCGAGACAACTACTTTAGAAGAGTATGTAGGAGTAGGAGATTCAAAGGAAAAGATAACCCCTATATTTTTAAGACATTTAATCCTCTATAATTCTTTATTTTTCTTTTTCTTTTCTTTCTTAGAAAATTTTGTTATTGGTGTTGAAGCTTGAGTAATTTATTGGTTTGCAAATATCTTATTAAGATTTTTACCTCGTGAGATGTTTTGTATGTCTTTATCTTCATATCAATTGCTAGGAATAAATTCATCAGCCAAAATCATATTGAATGAACCTTTTTCAGGTTCCTTCAAATACATTTTTGGGATGTCTATATTCCCTGCTTTGAAGTTTTGTTCCAGACAGTCTTTGAAGATGAAGCATTCTTCGATCTTATGTTCAAGCATCCTCTAATAAGGACAACAATTAGGATGATCTTTCATGTCAAATTCTTATGACCTTTTCGCTTCAGGTAACCTGATATCTGGTACCTACAATAGGCTATGGAATATCTTTGCTATGGCCTCTGTCTTGAAAGGAAATTCCTTATTAATTCATTTCATCATTGATTTTTTTTTGTTTGTGATGGCATTGCTGATTGAAATTGCAACTGGGAAGATGCTTATTGTTGTTGTTGGATCATGTTCTATCATTACTTCCATTGTTTGGGTTGCATATTCATTGGTTGCTTACATTTTCCCATTACTGAAACATTTCTTGATTTCTTTTCAAATGCTTTAAATGGCTTTGATTTCCTTGTCTTTTCGTTATACTCATGTGCTTAGCCTCTTCCTGAAGATTGGTAGCTTTACTAAGTTACTTCTCAAATGTCTTAATTGTGAACCCTTTAAGCATGAATGATACTGGTTCATGGATGATATTAAGTAAAATTTCAACTACATGTTATTCTTGGAGTTGTGGTTCACATTTCATGCTGAGATTTCTCCAGCGCAAAATGTAATCCACAAGAGTTTCTCCTGGCTTTTGCTTTTCTATCACTAGAACTCCAACTACTATGTCGTGTTGTGCTCCAACAAATTGTTGAATAAAGAGATTCTTGAGTTCTAGAAAAGTTTTAACAAACCCATTGGGAAGCTCTGCATACCAATCAAAAGCAACCTCTGTAGGTTGTTAACGAATTGGAAAAATAAGAGAGCATCGCTTCCTCCCGCATTGCAACAACTTGCCCTAAAGTGTGTAAGGTGTTGAGGTGGGTTACAAGTACCATCAAACATTTTGAAGAGAGGTGGAACAAAACCTTTAGGGTTCTCGATAGAATCAAATTCCTCTGGAAAAGGTCTACTCTTAAGAATGAATGGTCCAGCCTTTACCTAGTCATTGTCTCTTTTATCTTTTGTTCCATCAGTTGTGTAATTTATTTTTCTAAAATTCCACTCTGAGAAAAATCCTTTCTCTTTTGAGTACTTTGTTCAATTTTAGTTGGTTCTCTTTCAATGATATGCATTGCTTCCAGTATAATAATTTCTACAGTAGGTGCAGATTCTTTAGTGGTGAAATTTGTAGAGTTGTTAATGCTCTCATCATTTCGTTAACTTTTGCTTTGAGATGGACAATCTGCTCATCTCACCGCTGTATATATTTTTTGTAACTTTTCTATCATTTCTTCTTTGATTGGTATGGTACTTCTCATGCCGACAAGGTAGTTCATGTCTCCACCATATTTACTTCTGAGAACTTTTTGTTTAGATCATTGGAAAAATTTCCTTTTCTTTCTACTGATAATTTCTTAAGATGGGCTCTTAATTTCTTTAATCTTTCTTCAATTGAGCTCATAGGGTATCTTTCATAACTCTTTTCTTGATGATTGTTTGTGAAGGTGGTATTTTGCATACCCACAACATCAGAGACTTCTTCCGATAGTTTACGGTTCCATACATTATTTCTAAGTATGTGATGAGGTACTGCTAGAAGCGTATCACCATGCTATGAGTAAGGATGATCTCCAACCCACAACTTTTGCACAAGAGACTTCATTTTAATAGACATATCTTCTGCTATCATGAGTAATTTTGTTATGTTTTGGAAAAGAGATTGGACAATGTTTTGTCTTTGAAATGAATGAGTATGCTACCCTCGGTCCTAAATGAAGTTTAGCTAGTACTCATGTTGTTGTATTTTGTTGACTCTTCATGGAAGACTTGATACAGTAACTGGGTAAATTGTTTTCTTATCAAATGAATTCTTCTTGTCCAGGAATCCTTTTTCTCATTGTTGTAGAAATTGCACATCCATCCTGTTCAGAAGCTTTGAAATCATGCATTCCTCTTTTCATGCAAGTCTTTTAAAAATAGAATGTATCACTTGAATTGACATGGTTATTTCTCTTTTTGGAGGAGAATACGGAGGACTAATGGAAGGAATGCACTGAAAGTTGCTGACTTCACCATCTGTAGATATTGGAAAGAACTTATTTTTCTTTAATAAAGTACCACCAAAGATACCTTTTTAGGGCTTAAAAATTTCCACCTTGTTAATGGTTTCCATTTCATTTCTCTTCTTTTTCCCCAAGACATAACAATTTCTATTCCTTCATTTAGTGCAGGTCAATTGTCTAGTCTTGGAACTAGATCCAATAAAATATACAAATGGTGGTGGCATTTCATCATCCTGATCAACACATATCTTCTTTCCTTTCTGATCGATATCTTCCTTTGTTTTAGAAGCTGCTTTAGATAAGGCTGCATGAAGAGGTGGGAACTCCTCATCAAAATTCAAATTGAATTCTTTGAAAGGTTTTTTGACTTTTGAAGTGGCTGTCTTTGTTAAGGCATGTAGCAGACTACGAAGTACTGTTTCAACTTCATCAACCCCATATTAAAATTTAATTAGTGACTCTTGGTAGCGAAAAATCTGACCAGTTGGCAGATCGAAATCTTGAAAGTAAAAAAAGTCAACTTCAAGGGATCCGTTGCAGTGGTTCTGGAAATCATATCTTACTTTATACTTGTTTTGTAAATAAGGAATATGTTATTTTTGTGTCATTTTGCATGATTATTATTAAAATATAAGATTTTGAGTTTTTCTTGTCACACATTACTCTTGAAGGAAGAGATAATTCATTGTGTTAAAATATGAAGAATCATAATATAGAGGACAAAGAAATTAGTCAGAGATGGGAGAGAGTTGATTTGTTAGTATTGTCAAAAGGAGTCACCACTCTGTTTATCTATATTATTGCTCTATTCTCCAAATGACTTGTTCTCTTTAGATCACATGAATGACCTTAAGATGTTAAGTAACTTGGAGAAAGAGGAAAAAGGCAAAATGAAAATTGAAAATAAAAGAAAATGTCATAATGGCTTTGTTTATAGAGAATTTAGAAAGGTTTGATTTCTCTACAAAATAGATCTAGCACACCCTAAGAAAATGCTTTAGAATATCATCCCTGCAAAATAGATTTAGCACATCCTAAGAACATGCAAAGTGAATTTAAAGTGCAATTTGTCTCATGTCGTCAACAAGTCTGCAAAACAGAACATGATCAGCTTGAAATCAAATTTTAATTTGTCCATTTTATTTGGTTGAAAAATTTTTAGACGACCAGGTCAAGATGTCTATGGCTTCGTCATCACGGGGTCGTAGGGATATTCATATCTACTTAGTTTGAAATGTGTTTAAAACATCACCGGAAGACTCTTGTCAGCAACCAAAGATTTCTTCGTCCAAGTAAACTTCATAGATCTGAACAATAAGGTTCAAGTTGTGTTTGGTTATCTTTGTTCATTAAGATTCAATTTAAGTTATAGTGTCTTATTTAGGAATTGAAAAATTTTAGGTTGTTTATGAATTATTAACCAATTGAATTTTTGTCATTTTATTTTTTTTTTATTTTCATTTGGGAAGACCCAATCAAGATCCCATGGTTCTGTCATCCCGGGTCACTATATTTGAGGTTTGATTAGCCACAAACGGTTGGAAGATATTTTGCTAGCAACCATGGGTTACCTCCTCCAAGCTTAGTTGCATTTTTAAGTTTGAGTGTAAGTTTTAATGTCTTTTAAAGTGAATTTTATGTCATTTTTCATGAATTTCATTTTTTTGTGTCAGTGAATTAGTAGGTTAAATTTAGATGTGAAATTGAATCATCACTTTTAATTCATTTTAAGATTCAACTTAAAAGCAATCTTATCATTTATTTTAAGTTTGAAATTTGATTAAAGTCTAATAAATTAAACCTAAGATTTTGGTTCAATGTGGGTAGAATCTAAAAGAGGTTTAATTATGTTTGATATAGATTAGACTTAAGATTTAGGCTCAATGTGGGTAGAACCTAAGATTTGATGTTACTTAGATTAAGTTAAGGTAGAATCTATTGTTTGATGTCATTTAGGTTCCATTTGGATAGAACCTAAAGTAAGATTTCATTTAGTTTCAATTTAGGTTGAACCTAAAAAATGGAATATTATAGGTCCAATTTAGGCAGGACCTAAGGTTTGATGTTACTTAGATTCAATTTAGGTAGATTTTAAGTTTTAATGCCATTTAGGTTCAATTTGGTTAGAACCTAAAGCTCAAGGTAGTTTGGGCTCAATTTTGGTTGAAGCTAAAGTTTAAGTTGTCTTAGGTCCTATTTTGGTTGAACTTAAGGTTTAGGTTGACTTGGCTTGAATTAAGTTCAATTTTGATTTTACTTAATGTTTAGGTTGATTTAGGTTCAATGTAGGTTGAACCAAAAGTTGTGGGTTGGCTTGGTTTGACTTAGGTTCAATTTAGGTTCAACCTAAAACTAGGCTGACTTAGGCTTAGTGTAGGTTGAAGCAAAGGTTTAGGTTGACTTAGGTTCAATGTAGGTTGAACCTAAGATTTAGGTTAATATAGGTTCAATGTAGGTTGAACCTAAGGTTTAGGTTGACTTAGATTCAATTTGGGTTGAACCTAAGTTTTGGGTTAATAGACTAAGCCTAATTTTAGTAAGGATCTGGGGTAGACTTAATTAGGGTTTTAAAGTTACTTAAGCCTAGTATAAAGTAAGGCTTTAAGTATTAATTAAGTTTAATTAGGATTAAACTTAATTAAGGTTTAAGTTTGCTTAAGCCTAATGTAGTTAAGGCTTTAAGAGTTAATTAGGTCTAATTAGGATTAGACCTAATTATTTTTAAAGGTTAATTAATCCTAATATATGTAAGGTTTAATTAAATTAATTAGGTCTTATTAGGGTTAGACCTAATTAGGGTTTAAGGGTTAATTAAACGTAATGTATGTAAGATTTATTTCGATTAATTGGTATAATTAGGGTTTAAGGGTTAATTAAACCTAAAGTAGGTAAGGTTTAATTAAACTAATTAGGTATAATTAGTGTTAGACCAAATTATGGTTTAAAGGTTAATTAAATCTAATGTAAGTAAGGTTTAATTATATTAATTAGGTCTAATTATGGTTAGACCTAATTAAGGTTTATAGGTTAATTAAACATAATTTAGATAAAATTTAATTACACTAATTAAGATTAACTTAAGGTTAGGCCTAATTGGGTTTTAGGAATGAATTAAGCCTAATGTAAGTAAGGCTTAATTAAATTAATTAAGGGAATTGAGCCTAATGTAAGTAAGGCTTAATTAAATTTATTAGGTCTAATTAGCGTAGACCTAATTGGATTTAGACATCACTTAAGCCTAATGTAATTAAGGCTTATTTAAATTAATTAGGTCTAATTAGAGTTAGACCTAATCTGATTTTGATGTCACTTAATTCTAATGTAATTAAGGCTTAAAAAGGTTAGTTAGACCTAATTTGGATTAGACCTAATTGGGATTAAGGTTAAATTAAGTCTAATGTAAGTAAAGCTTAATTAAATTAATTTGGTCTAATTAGGGTTTGACCTAATTATGTTTAGCTGTTACTTAAGCCTATTGTAATTAAGGCTTAAGAAAATTAATTACGCCTAATTTGGATTAAACCTAATTGGGTTTAAGGTTAAATTAAGCTTATGTAAGTAAGTCTTGATTAATTTATTTAAGTCTAATTAGTGTTAGATCTAATTGGAATTAGATGTTACATAAACCTAATGTTGTTAAAGTTTAAGAGTTAATTAGGTCTAATTGGAATTAGACCTAATCATGGTTTAAAGGTCACTTAAACCTAATGTGAATAAGGTTTAAGGGCTAGTTAGGTCTAAATGGCATTCAACATAGTTTTGTTTAAAGGCTACTTATGCCTAATGTAGTGAAGGCTTAAGGGTAATTAGGACTAATTTTGGTTAGATCTAACTAGGTTTTGGTTTGGTTTGGGTTCATTTGGGTTGAACCCAAGGGTTTTGATTCAAGTTTTGGATTGTAAGGATTGAACCTAAAAGTTCAGGTTTTGACTTGAGTTCATGTGAATTGAACTCAAGGAGTTTTGGCTTTGGTTTGGGTTCATATGGGTTCAACCCAAGTCTTTAAAAATTGATTTGGGTTAATTTAGTTTGAACCCTAATATTTTTTATTTTTACTTTGATTCATGTAGGTTGAACCTAAGAATTTAGACTATGATGTAGGTTCATTTAGGATGAACCCAAAGGTTGAATTTTTTATTTGAGTTCATATGTGTTGAAACTAATGGTTTAGGGGTGTGTCTAAGCCCAATTTTGGTTAAGGCTTTGGTTTAAAACATGTCTAATTTGGGAATTAAACCTAAGGTTTAGGATCAGGTTAATCATAATGGTCACTCAAAGCAAACATTCAAGCCTATGGAATTTTAGGGTTATATATGTAAATTTAAAAATTTACAATTTTACCCTAAGAGGCTAAAATGTCATTTTGAATTTTCCAAACGTTAAAAATTGTTGTTTTAAGGTTTGAATTCATCACCATAAATTTTATAACCAATTTTCAATTTAATTTCCAATTTTTTGATTTTTTATAATTATTTTTTAAAATAATTATAAGGTTTGGTGAAAATTGGTAATTTTAACTCTAGGGAATTTTTCTGGCAATGGAAAAATCAAGGAATGTTCCCAAGGATGAGAGGAGTGATCCCTGAAAATTTCATGATTTTTGGATTTATAATTAATTTTTAATAATTAAATTACTCCATAAAGTAATTAATTAATTAAAAATTAAATGTAATTTATTAATTTCATATTTCATTTTTATAATTTTCTCCTTTTTTTTTCGAATCTAGTGGTATTTTTGTCATATTTTTATGATTTTTCTTTGTCAAGATATAAATTTTTAAAAGTTTTATGCATTTTCTGGAATTAATAAAATCTCTGATTTTCTATTAATCCATCTAGGCGCCAGCGCAACATCGGATATGTTGAACTCTATGCGGTGTTGTCTGGCTCACGGCGCTTCATACTAGGGCATCCACGCATCTTGTTGTTTAATTTGTTTCATATGAATGGATCTATGGAGTGGATAGATCACAGCCGTTCATTTCTGATAAATGAAAATGAATGACATCCGTTCACCGTCTCCACGAGATGATAAACCAATAATCGACCACCTTTAAATGCCAAAATCTTGCTCGATTCTTTTTGGATTTTGATGAACTTTATTTCAAAAGTTTCATCTCAACGAGATGAATAAATCCATACAGTCAGATGTCAATGATTGATTGTTCTCTTCACAATGTGTGAAAAATTGAGAATAAAATTAGGGTTAGAGCCCATATCTGGTATTAAGAGGTGAGGCTTCAATTAAGCTTATCTAAAATGGTCATTAGGTCCTTACAAAGCTCCTCAATAACTCGATTCTGAGTGAAATCAAGCTCAGCTATGCCATGGTTGAAATAGCCTCACGATTTTGCCTAGTAATGGGTTGGAACGTGCAGGGAGAGCCAATTTCAATTTTGAAGGTGTTGAGAGGTTACGGGGACGCTTTTTGGATGATTAGGTGGAGCTTTCACTCATGTTTATGTAAACCCAAAAGTGTGACATAGATTTGAGGTCAGAAATTAAAAGCATACAGTGGAGTTCAAGGGTTAGAAGTATGAGAGATTTGCTGCTTAGAGTATGGGGAACAAACTTATTGTTGAGTGTCTTAGGGATTGAGGATTATATGGATCATCTCCTCTTTTGGAGCTTTTGGGTTACCTCCTTAAATAGCCATTAGTGGCGGAAAGGAGGCTTAGAGTTTATTGGAAGAGGTAGGAGGTGGTGCAAGGAAGTTCAAGGAAGATTGGGGAGGAGAATTTCAGCTCTGGATTATCTCTTCCCCCATTTCAATGGCTAAGTCATGATGAGCTCAAGTATGGGGGAGGAAGATGCTTAGGGCAAGGCTTCTACCCTTTTGGAAGATCAGTCAGGAGGAGGGACATGTTGGCAAGGTGTTGATCCAACCAATCCATCTAAACCCAAAGTGGATGAGGTGGATTTTTGATATGGTGCCATTAATTTTCCTCCTTCATGACGAGTTTTGACCTCAAATAAAAAAAAGTGGCTAGGCTATGTTTCTTCATAAATTCCATATCTTTGATGTGTCATAATGGGTTTATGGGCATGGGTAGAAGAAGCTTTAGGCTTGGGCCCTCATGCATCGGCTAAAGCCTTTCATAAGATGATTTGGTGTCTTAATTAGTCAACTAATTATTTAATTAACTAACCAATTAATTATGTCAAGCTTAAGAGTTTGACCATTCAATCCTATTTGGGCATAGGATTGGTCATGGTGACTTAATGCTGACCAGTTTACCATATTTGACCAATTGGGCCTTAAAATTGACCAATTAACTAAAGTTGGCCAATCAGGTCCTAGGATTGACCAAATAATAAAGTTTGACCAATTGGGTGGCAGAGTTGACCAATTGATTAATGTGACTACCATTGGGTCTAAAGTTGACCAAATGGTCAATGTGGTGACCATTATGTCCAGGGTTGACCAAATGGTTAATGTGGTCACCAAATCAGGGTTTGTCATCATTGATTTGATCATTTTGGGGTGTCATCATGGTTTAAGACCAAAAATGGCATATTAGGGATTAATCCAATTTTTAGGGTTTGGGAATCCTATATGGGTTTAAAGGGGTATACCTGCTCTTAAGATGAACTTAATGGTCATAGTGATCATTGGAACTTTAAAAGAGTGTCTGAAGATGTTGAGCTAATGTGGGTGGCTCAAGGCATGTCTTGTTAATGGATGTCAATTTGGGTGGGTTCCTATAAAAGTGAGGTCAACGGAAGTCTTTGAGGAAATGAAGGTGGTGGTTATTCTAAATTGATCTTCATTGGAGAAATCAGTATTTCTAGGTCTCAAGCAATATCTTCTTCAAACTTTCAATTACTTTTATCTCTTTCTCAACTTCAATCTCTTTTGAACTCTTATCTCTGAATCTCTTCCACTTCTTAATTGGACAGCTTTAACTCGTTGTTTTTTTTCTTTAGGATTAATTTTAGAATTACCACGTAGACTTCCCGAAGGTTTATTGCTAAGAGAGTTAGCAATTTGTCCCAGTTGATCTTCCATATTTCTAATTGTTGCACCTTGACTTTGTAATTGATTACCCATATATAAAACTAGATCCTTATAGACAACTTATTCTCTTTAAAATTTTGGTTACTATTAAACCCAGAAGGATAAGTTGGTTTATAGTTAGTACTACCCTGATTGTTGCAGTTTCCCAAAGGGTTTGCTTGATTATTTCCCCATTGCTGGTTAGTACCACCAAAGTTATTATCCCAGTTAAAGTTGGGGTGATTTTTCCAACCTAGGTTCTAATAGTTACAATAAGGGTTATTGGGTTTATTGTTAATTGCATTTAAAGTCGCAAAGGTAAGAATGTTGGAATCAATCATTTGTCTTAATGAATTTCTCTCGATCACTTGTGGTGTTTGAGATAAATTCATTCAAAATTGATCTAACTTTCTTGAGATTGTAGCTACTCGAGATGTTAACATAGAAATAGCATCAGAATCATGAACACTAGATATTCTTTTAGGAAGATATTCTTTTAGGATTTAATTCTTTTAGGATTTACCCATTCAGAAGGCCATTGAAAATTATTCAAAGCCATTTCTTCAATTAAAGTGTATGCTTCATCAAAATATTTTAACATTAATGATCCTCCAGCTTTAGCATCAATAATAAGTCTATGAGGTCCTACTATCCCATTATAGAATGTTTAATTATTAACCAATCAGGAAAAGAATGATGTGGACACTTCCTAAGAAGTTCTTTAAAGTGCTTTCAAGCCTGGTATACTGATTCTCCTTCAAACTGACAAAAAAGATGAAATATCATTTCTAAGCTTAACTGTCTTTAAAGGTGGAAAATTCTTAGCAAAGAATTTCTATGCTAGGTCACTCCAGGTTCTAATAGATCCAAGTCCTAATGGGTTCAATTACAATTTAACTTTATCCCTTAAGAAAAAAGAAAAAAACCTAAGTTTATCAACATCATTAGAGTCTTCATTATACTCAAATGTGGCACCAAGTTCTAGAAAACTTGCAAGATGTAAATTAAAATCTTTGATAGAGTTCCCCTAAACTGGTTATTTTGTACCATCATAATGATAGTAGGTTTTAATTCAAATGTGTTAGCTTCCACGGTAGAAGTTTATATACTTCAATGAGTTTCATCTATCGTATGGTTAGCATAATCTCTTAATGGTATTGGTACATTCTCATGAAAGAGTATTTATCATTTCTTAGAAATTATGAATGTGTTTTTGTTTTCTAATTTTTCTAAAAGTTTACTCTAACTCAGAGTCATAAGGTACTGAACCTTTAGATTCTGCACTATGCATACATTCTTAAAGATAAATAAAAAAACAAGCAAAACACACTATTTAATATAATAAATATATATTTTTATATATTTTTAAATACACACACAAGC
Organism: Phalaenopsis equestris; assembly: GCF_001263595.1. Classification (NCBI taxonomy): domain Eukaryota; kingdom Viridiplantae; phylum Streptophyta; class Magnoliopsida; order Asparagales; family Orchidaceae; genus Phalaenopsis; species Phalaenopsis equestris. Next base: position 45,466 of record NW_018235496.1, read on the forward strand.
ATGTATATATAAATGACACTAGTGTTTTTCTATAATATTTCTACAATTAAAAATAAAAATTTTTCAAAGCAAAAAGGTTTCGTTGCTATCCCCGACAACAACGCCAAAAACTTGACCCAACCCGCAATTACACAATTATTTAAGTTCAGAAAAATGGCCAAAAACTTGACCCAATTTATATTCACGGGATATTATGAATAAGAAAATATTATATAAAGATTATATAAATGGTTTACACACTAGAGGTACTACGCAAGTATATGTATCATTTCAAGTAAAATAGAATTTTTTTAAAAAACCTCATTATTGATCGCACGGAGATAGGCAAAACTATTATAAAAATGACTTTAATAAAACCTTCTCTAAATTGTAATAATCTTATATAAGAAATGATTGCAAGTTTTTGTGTAATATTTAATCCTATGGAATTAAAAGGAATGCTAAGTATGCTAACCAAATGCAAAATGTAAATGCAGGACGATCTAAAAAGGTTTCACAAAGTTAAGTTACCGCTACTCTAAACTAACTATGTATGAAGAGTTCAAATTTGCAGAAAACATCCATCTCCTTACAATGAGTTTATAATCAGTGTAGGAAAATAACTTTAAATATAATTAAAATATTGTGCCAAACTAGAGCAATTCTACTTTTTACCCTCTCTCGAGTGCATAAAGAATATTGACTAATCTAGAGTTAAATCCCTTCTCCCTAAACTTGTAGTTACACTGGGAAGATACTAGCTCTCATGTTAGAGTTCCCACTTCCCCTCACGTGAGGGCTAACATCTAGACAAAATTGGAAATTTTAGTCTGTCACCCGAAAAACTCCAATTCTATGCCCATCAAAACTTATTTCCCTATTTATTTTCACTTAAGCTCAGAAAATACATTCTCATCCATAAGGCTAAATGTGATTCTTATTATGCCGGAACATAGATCATTTTGGGTCACTATGTTTTACAATAGATTTTAACAAATCAATTGGTCAGATCAATAAGTAAATCAATCATAGATTTTAAATCATCACAATTTATGGAATTTTAAAAGCACTTCAACTAAACTACAATCCTACACATAATTATTCCTCAATGTAGGGAGAAAAACAAAGGAAACTACTATGATCTTATGGGGAAGAAACAACAACAATGGATTTATAGATAAAAAAATGCTTACAGGAAAAGAATAAGTAAAAATAAACAAAGTACACAACTTATCTTTGAACTCTTTCTCAAGAAATCCTTTTATTTCCTTTGAATCACTTACTCTCCTTACAATCCCACTCTAAAATTACTTTGAACTGTAATGAAGAAGATATCTCTCACTTCTCCTCTTATCCTATAAGCCCAAGCAAGCCTCAAAGACATTCTCCTCTCTAAGAAGAATCATCTTCTCTCTAGAAGACTCCCTTTTCCCCTCTAAAAGTCTCCCTTTTGAGTCTTCAAAAGTCCCTTTAAATAGAACTATCAAAATTCCCAAGAGTTTTTTCAATCACCTCCTCAAAATTCAACCACATTCAATCAATTTCCTAGATAACCGCCTCTGGGTTGTCCGGTGCCTAGGCGCTAGATTAACATTGAACTTTTTTTTCATTTGACTTAAATTTGCTCCACTTTCATTCCATTTTCTCCATTTGCTCCATTTAATGTACCTACATCCAAAAACATCAAAAATACATTTTATTAAAGTGCAATATCATAAAAAATAGGCATTAAATGTCTAAGTAAAAGCAACATATTTTAGGCATGCAAGTCACTTCAGATGCCATTTCAAACTTCATCCAAATTGAATGCATAATAATCAAAACTAATTCTAGCGCCTAGACTCCAACCTTCTAAATCCAAATATAACTGTTTGGTGCATAGGCTCCAAATCCTGGTGCCTAGGCACCAAATCCTAGTGCCTGACTCTCTGTTTTCACATACAGGTCTGGAGCCTAGGCGTTAGGAACTGGCGCCAAGGCGCCAATTTTCTTTATGTTTTTTGCTCCATTTGACCCCATTTTCCTTCATTTTAGATCGTTTTTCTCCAAAACTCTATCTCTTATACCTATAATAAAAAACAAGCAAAATATTGCAATATCATTAAAAATAACATTACATATATAGAAACTTTATTTCTTCTTTCCTTTCTATCATGACTCTTAATATGGACAACAAGCTTTATTTCCGACTCCTAAAGTATATATCCAGACAATTCTGAAATGCAATATATTATAAACAAAAGAAAAAGCTAAAAATGGAAATATATATATATATATAACAACTATATGTATATATATAAATATATATTAAAAACCAAAAGAAAAACGACACAGATTATAAACTTCTGCATAAAGGCAGATTAGAAAGATGTCCCTTGAGAAGGAAATGAAGTGAGGGGGGGAACATCCTTAGATAAGTTGGGTATGTCTGCCTCAGCACCAGCATGAGCAAGCCAATGAGCAGGTTTGTTTCCTTCTTTATGAATAGATAGAAATTTCAGATTGATACCTTGGGAGCTAAAAGAAATTCTATTCTTCCATTTCAGATTGTGCTAGGGGCAGATAATGGTATTAAAGAGTATGCTAATTATGACCTTGGAATCAGTCTCCACAATAAGATTATGAAATTTGGCTTTGGATGCAATATAGATGGCCCAAAAGATGGCCAAAGCCTCAGCTTCCATTGCATCAGCAACAACAACAGGAGACAGGAAATGAAGGAGACAAGCACCATTCAAATTCTTGAACACACCACCAATGCCAGCAGTGGACCTAAAAAAACTGTCATCTGTGTTAGCTTTCAGCCAACCAGCAGGATGTTTGAGCCAATACACTAGGGGGTGCTCCAAAATAGGCTGACTAGCCAAAGAGTTGGTCATAAAAAGATCAGGAAAAGCTTCCAATGAGTCATTTTTTTCAGAAAGGCTAAACATTTAGCTGCCACTTTTGCGGGATGGGGTAGGTGTTCCTCAAATTTGGCCTTGTTTCTAGCCATCCAAGTGAACCAAGCCGCCACACAAGGGATCACCAAAAGTTTTAATTAAAGCCCTTCTTTCCAGCAATAGATGAATTTCTACCAGGTGAGATTGTTGGTTTGCACTTTCAAATATCTAAGGACAATTAACCAGATTTGTTGGACAAACTGACATTGAAAAAAAGGTGATCAGTGATTTCCTCATGCCTTTTACATAGAATACAGCAAGAAGGGCCTCTCAATCCCTTCAATTTCAATATCATCAGATGGGAGGCATTTAGAGTAGATTCCCCAACAGCAGAATCACATAGAGGGGGATAGGAAATTATTCCAAATAGGTTTTTCCCAGAGATAGCTCTCCTCTTGTGGTTGCAGTAATAGACTGGGAAACCCCTTGCTCGGGAATAAGTTTATCTTTCTTTGATGTATCTACAGGGATGTTGTTAATCCTGTGAATGGTAGAGTTATCCAAAATGTTGTTTAAAGCAGTAAGATTCCACTGATTATAATTCCAGCAATCTGAAACTTTGGTAGAAGTTGGAAAGGGAACAACAATCTTGTCAGCAAGCTTCCCATCCCCCATCCAATTATCAAGCCAAAAGTTTAAATTCCCCTCTCTAAGATCCCATATATAATAATCCTCAGCTTTATCTTTACTTTTGATCATTTGGGACCAGATTCTGGAGTCTCCCAGTTTAGATGTAGCAAGAGAGGGATGTGAACCTCTACAATAATTGCCTTCTAAGAAAGATAGCCCAAAGGGACTCTTGAGCTCTAAAATGAATCCACAACTTACAAAAATTAATCTGATGTACATGCTTGAAGCTTTGAAACTCAGACCCCCATTGTGAGTTGGTTTACAAATGGAATTTCAATTGGTCCAATGTTTTTGAGTTCTTTATCCAGACCAAAGAAATCTGTTGAAAGTTTTTTCAAGAAGCTACTGAGTACTCTTTTCATAGTTTTCATTTGGAGGATGTAGGAGGGAAAGGCAGAGATGACATGTTTTAGGAGGGTAATCCTACCTCCATTTGATAGAAATGAATTAGTCCAATTTGTGAGCTTAAATTGGATCTTAGTAACCACTTCATCAAATTGGATTTGTCTGGTCCTACCTTTCAGCAAATGAACCCCCAAATATTTCAGATGAGAGTGAGGATTTTAAAATCCAGTAAAATCAGAAACCCATTGTCTGAAAGGTTGTTTAACACCTTTGCTGAAGTAAATACTGCATTTATGTTTGTTCAGCTGCAGTCCAGAGCACAACAAAAAATCATTGAGAAGAGTCTGGGTTTGTCTAGTAACAGGTTTAGTAGACTTAGAGAAAAGAATAACATCATCTACATATGATAGATGGCTGATGGCAATATTTGAGCTATGCTTGAAAAGGTTGTGAGGGGATATGTTTGGAATTTGGTTGAGAGTAAGAGAAAGGTAATCAAATACTAGAATAAAAATAGTAGGTGAGAGAGGATCACCTTGTTTGTTCCCCTAGAAGCAGTAAAGAAACCATGAGTCTTTCCATTGATGATAATAGAGTGGGCATTGTTTTCAGCCATCTCCTGATTAAGATTATGAAGTCCATATTAAAACCTCTAGCATGTAGAACCTCCTCAATGAAATCCCAGTGAATGGTGTCATAGGCTTTGCAAATATCCAATTTGTAAATCAGATTTTCCCCCTGCATCTTTTATCTAGATCTTGGAATAATTCCTAGGCTAATAAAACATTGTCCACAATGCTTCTACCTTTGATGAAGGCAGTTTGATTGTTATTGATGATCCTATTCAGATGGGGTTGAATTCTGGCCACCAAAATCTTGCTAATGATTTAGATATCACACTAGTGAGACTTATGGGTCTGTACTGATCCCATCTATTGCAAACAGTCTCTTTAGGAATGAGAGAAATATTGGAAGAAGTGAAATATTTAATGGGATCAAGACCAGAGAAAAAGGCCTGCACAACATCAATAACTTCATATTTAATGACATTTCAGGCTGATTTATAAAAATCAGCAAAAAATCCATCAGGACCTGTTGCTTTATTGCTATCAATTGAATTCAAGGTTAACTTGATCTCCTCTTCAGAAGGAATGTAAGCAAGCTTAAGGGTAGAGGTATAATGTCTGCAATGGTCAAACAGATTCCCTTTAACTTCAGTCCTAGCCACCTCACTTCTTGTGAAAAGCTTTTAGAAATGCTCAACAGCATTATCAGCAATAGCTTGGGAAGTATTAAGCCAATCCCCCTGGGACTTTTTTATCTTATGAATCTCATTACATTTCCTCTTATGATTAATAATAGCATGGTAATATCTAGAGTTTTTGTTCCCCACACAGAAATGATTTTGTGCAGCTTTCTGATGAAGAAGTTGCTCCTGCAAATGGATATCATTGAGTAGGCTTTCATTAGCATTATAAAGATCAGTTTCCCAATTAGGATTTTGACTAAGTTTGGATTCCAATTCATTTACAATGGCCTCAGCTTCCACTACCCTAGTATTCAAATTGTCAAAAGTCTGCCAATTCCAAGCTTTGAGTTTAGCAGCAAGCCTTTTATGCAGAATCCATAATTTCACACAAGAGTTATTATTATGATAGCTGGCCCGAACAAAAATAACTTGATTCAAAAAATCTGAATGAGATGACCAAACATTTAAATATCTGAAATTTGCTTTCGTGGAGTTTATGGAGCTGTTGATGGAGATCAGAAGGGGTCTGTGATCAGAACCAAACATGGATAAATGGGAGACAGTTGTATGCAAAAGGTCATTAAGCAAGTGATCATTAGCAAGATCTCTATCAATTCTTTCCCAAACATTACCTCTTCTCCAAGTGAATATGTGGCCAGAGAAACCCAAATCATAGAGTATAGCCATATGCATATTATCTAAGAAGAAGTTCATTTTATTACTATCAGGAGGTCTGCCTCCTACTTTTTCACCACGAGAAGTCATGCAATTGAAATCCCCACAAACCAGCCATTTTGAGGAGATATTTAGGCTCAGATTAAGAAGATCCTTCCAGAGTTCTACTCTCCCAGCATAAGAACTAGTGGCATAAACAAAAGTTGCATGAGTAAAATGGCCTGCCAGAGAAAGTGATACATGTAGAAACTGAGGGTGGTCTAAGATAGTATGTCATGTGACTTCTTTCCTGCAGAGAAGCCAAATCTTATTATTGCAATTAAATGAAAAATGAAAACCAAGAAATTTTTTAATGATTTTATCCTGGTGCTTAGAGACCATGGGTTTCAGAAGAGCAATACACCAGAGATTGCTCATCCTATTTAAGTGCAGTAATCTGCTAAGGGACCTAGGATGTGTCAATCCCCTAACATTCCAACAAAGGAGATTAATCGTTGATCATTTTTCCTCTCCTCCTTGTTCTAGGAAGAGATTCCAAACTTTTGGACATAAGTTCTCCAGAGGTAGCAGCATTTTGCTTCAGCTCATGTAACAACTTCTTTTTCTTTTTGGATTGATGGATTTTCCATTCTTCCTCTAGGTCTAAGTTCAATTGTTGAACCACATTATCTTATAAGACATTGAAAGTATTGGACTGCAGTACAAGAAGATCATTGTGGTCCTTATTTGTAGGAGTAAAAATTAAGACTTTGGGCAAATCAGCTGATCCCAATTCAGAACACACTCCAACAGGAGCTTCATAAGGAGAAGAGGGAACTTCAATAAGGGTAGGGGGGCAAAGGGATCAGGTTAGTAGAAGGTTCAGATGAGCCTTCAACAGGAAGGACAACACCAGATTTGGGGATAATAAATGAGTCATTTAAATCAGCTTGAGGAATGATATCCTTAGGTTGGGAAGGGGCAAGTGTGGGGAGGGGGGAGGCAAATCAGAGGTTCCATCAAGAGGAGCCTCATATTGGATTTCCATCATGAGTGGGCAATCAAAAGTAGTGGTATTTGAAGTTGGTATGGAATCATTTTAAGGATTTTGGGCTAAGTTTCTGGTGGGAGAAGCTGGGTCCATATGTGGAGAACTAAATTATTGTATAGGGAAAGGAGAGTGTTCAGAGACTAAAATCTTTTATTGGGATGCAGTCTGAAACATCTGTTGTCAGTGTGCCCAAACATCTTGCAATTATGGCAATAATATGGCCTTTGCCCCATAACAATTTTCTGCCAATAACTATTGTTAGCAGTGCCCAACCATATTTCATCTATTTCAGGTTGAGTGATGTCCCTTTCCGCCAGGATTCTAGCCATAGAAGGTCATGAGAGGTTAAATGTGGGAGCATCAAGCTTCATGGGTCTTCCAAGGGCAGTGCCAATAGTAAACAAAACTTGGTGGTTGAAGAAATGAAACTTCAGTCCAGGGAGCTATAACCAAATGGGAACTATTGGGGGTTCCTTTCAAAGAACAAAATCAATAGTCCATTTAAGCAGTTTCATAGAAATACCATCCAAAAAGAGAACTTGTTTAGCAAAAAGCCTTCCATAATCCTCTTCCTTTGCTAAATCAATCATTATATGCCTTCCATCCATCAGTCCAACTTTCCAAGCACCAACCAGCTTTAAATCATAAAAATACTTCCTTATTTCATCCATTTTTGGATGGCTGAACTGAAATTTTCCACCAGGTTAAATTTTCGAGCCTCAGCCAAAGAGCAGATTTTCTGGTCAGAGAAAACAACAGCCACTTTGCCTCCTTTTCTGCATAAATATTTCACAAAGGGGCAATCTCCTTTGTCAAAAGCAGCATCATGGTAAGCTTGAGGAGACACAAGGTTCTCAACATTTAGCAAAGCTTCAAAACCCTTCCCCACCACATCAACAAAGGTGGCTTTAGACCATTGGATGTTAGTTTCTAAATCAATGGGAATCGGGGAAGCCATTGAGAACAACAACAACAAACCCAGAGAGACCAACAGAGAAAGCTACCAGCAATAAAACAATAACTCAGAAGCACAAGAAAAGACAACAGCAGACAAGAAACCTCCAAGCCAGTGTAACACCAACAGGAAACATAAGAAAGATGAGGAAAGCCACAAATACAGTTAGGGAAGAGCAGGGAGATGCAAAACATCACCATTGAGACAGAAACCCTAGCAGAGCTAGGGGAGCAGCCGCCACCATTAAGAAGTTATATATATATATAAGGAGACTGAGGCTTGTACTTCATTAAAAAGAAAAGAGTTACAACAAAAAAGGAAGGCAAAAACAAACATCTTCCCAAAAGTTAAGCAGAAATAACTCTTATGAAAGGTAGATCAACAAGATCTCCTTTCAACAGTAAATCAAAAGGAGCAATCTCATGGCTCCCTACATGTTAAGTAAATCTAGGCAAAAGCCAGAGAGCAAGTACAAACATGAGGAGAAAAAGCTGAAAAGCTAAGAAAAAAATGAAAAAACAAGAGGATAAAGGGAGAGAAAATAAAATTAAAGTCTCCTTTGGGGGGTGATACACCTAAAATATATAGTATTTTTAGACACATTTTTATACCTATTTTTGAGATATTGCGCTTTAGTGGAAGGTATTTTTGTGTTTTTCTTACAGATACAGGTAAAAATGGAAAAAATACTTAAAGGAGTGAAAAATAATCAAATTTGGAGCAAAAAGGTGAACAATTGTGCAAAAGAGTTTTGGCGCCTAAGTGCTAGATCTGGCGCTTAAGCACCAGTTAAATAAAGAAGGCCGTGCCAAAGCATTGAGACCTCGCGCTTCAGCACCAGTGGTAGTTACTACATGAGTAAAGTCAATTTTCACGAATTTCAAAGAGGTTTTTGAGGCACCCATTGGCTTAATAGGTGGTTGTAACCACCATGGACGAAAATTATCATGAAATGAATGAAAGAATGTGTCTCTTGGGCATATACATCAAATCAAGACACATTTTAAAGAGATCCCATGACACCTCTTGGAAAACTATAAAAGAAAGAAGAGAGGACTTATATAAGAGTCCTGAAAATATTGGCAAGTTTTGAAAGTTCTTTTTTGCGGAGTTAGTTCGGAGAGATTTTCAGGAATAACTTTTTATTTACTTTATCCTTTTTGTTATTTTATTTTGAGTGATTGTAAAAGAGAAGAGATTCAATGGAACTTCAAGAGTTTGGTGGAGGACTTGAGATAAGTTTTTATCTTTTCTGTTTTAAACTACTTTTGGTTCTAATCGAGACTTGTTGTTGATTTTATAATAATTTCTTCTTTTAAACTAAAGTGTAGTTTTGTTTTCTCCATGAATTCTGAGCATTTTTTTTATCTTTCTTCTTAAAATGATAAGTAATTAAGTTTTGGATGGAAGTTGTGGAGAGTATTGATCTTTAATGTTGGAAGAAGTTG